>NC_068998.1:38565424-38571388 GCF_001194135.2 Octopus bimaculoides
ATATATATATATATATATATATATATATATATATATATATACACACATGTATTTGAGAGAGAGAGAGAGAGAGTGAGAGAGAAAGGTTCTATGGAAAATACCTGAAAATAATATGTCTGTGATGATGGCAAACTTTCAACTTGATCTTGTACTCGCTCAACTTGCGTTCTTCAATAGCATATATACACGTTATGAATATCACTTAAAAACCTCTGTGTGTGTGTGTGTGTGTGTAAAGGCTTTAACGTTTTTTTATGGGGCAGGGAGATACACGAGTTAACCTGCCTGATACATATTCATAAGATGATGTGTTTGTAAATGTATGTATGTATGTATGTATGTATGTATTATGTATGTGTGTGTATGTATGTGTCTATGTGTGTATGTATCCTTCTGAAAACTGAGTGTATATTTATGTTACTCGTAAAGTTATTGTGTTTTGGCTTGATGATACATGTTGGAATAGTTTCACATACACACACACACACACACACACACACATATGTATAGATAGTTTCGTATATTTATACATATATTCACACAAGTATCGTTGCATATACGTGTGTGTGTATATGCACATTAGATACTCAAGTTTGTGTGTGTATGTGCATTTGTTGCGCGCGCGTATGTTCGTTGCTTGTGTGTGTGTGTGTGTGCGTGTGTGTGTGTGTGTGTGTGCGTGTGTGTGTGTGTGTGTGTGCGTGTACTTAAAGCAGATACATCATGCAAAACTTAACTGCGATATTCGTCCTGAAATAGGATATCTTATAGACGTACAGTGTTAAAAAACAAAAATATATCAGTAACAATGGTGATACTACTACTAAATGCGCATTTCTGCTTCTTTGCGCTTCGTCAGTAGCAAGTATCCAATGGCAACGGTCTGCTAAGACAAAATCTGCCGTTACAGATACAATAAAAGAATGACTGAAAAATCACTGATGTAGCAATTAACTGCCCGGCTGAACAAAAATTCGTATTATGCAAGATATATTTATGTGGTATTGACATACTATTGTTTTTAACACTCTATGTCTATAAGAGACACTAATCCGGGATGAATGTAGCATTTAATTAGGCTTTCAGTGAAGTACCTGCATTAAGTTTAATACGGTGATTGCTACATTAAATATAACCAGTTTTTAAGTTGTATGTATTTAACAGTAAACATCAGCAAACAAAGTTCTAAAAAGCTTGCATTCCAACCATATGGCTCCGGATTCAGTCCCACTGCGTGACATCTTGCGCAAATGTCATCTACTATAGCCCCAGGCAGACCGAAGCTTTATGAGTGAGTCTGGTAGAAGAAAACTAAAAGAAGAAAACTAAAAGAAGAGACAAGAAGTGTGTGTGTGTGAAGAGAGAGAGTGTGGGGAGAACAATGAAAGACAGATAGATATATGTGTCTGTATGTATGCAGTATGTATGTGTGTGTGAGTGTGAGCGTGTGGCTGTGTGTGAGCGTGTGTGTGCGTGTGTGTGTATGTGTATGTGTGTGTGTGTGCTTGATTTGCTTGTTCTTCACCAGCGCCAAACAACCGGTTTTGGTTTCTTTATATCCGAATAACTTAGCTGTTCGGGGCAAAAAAAAAAATGACCTATAGAATACGTAACAGGTTTTAAAACAAAAAGTACTGAAACCTTTCAAGTCGGTGCTACGGCATGGCCATAGTCCAATGAACGAAACAAGTAAAACTTAAAAGAGAACAACTGAGACAAATGCAAATTTTGGACCTTTTATTTTGTGAGCGAATTTAGTTGTACCTTTTATACCAGGGTAAAACCGTTACTGGTATAAGTGTAAATGCAGTGGCCCTTTCATTTGAAACCCTAATCACGTGTTTATTTTGCTCAATGACTACTTTGAGGCCTGCATTAAAAGTAGTTTTACTTCGATTCTCTAATGATGTGGCTAGAAATAAGCGCAGGAGTGTCTGTGTTGTCGATCGACACGCTAAAAGTAGCACCCAAATCTCCTCCAACCACAGTCCACTGTTTTTTTTAATATGGGAAGGCGGCGAGCTGGCAAAATCGTTAGCACGGCCGGACAAAATGCTTAGCATATCAGTGAGGGGTGCCGGTGCGCATTGATGCCGTCGAGAGGTAGGCCCCGAAACAGCACGCATTCTCTCCTGATGACCCCATACACTTGCTGGCTTCCGGTATGCGGAGTTCTCGACTGGTAGCACTTGCATGTGCGAGTTGTTTGCAAGACATCGTCGGACTTTACGTTTTGAGTTCAAATTCCGCTGAGGTCTAGTTTGCTTTTCATCATTTTGGAAGTCGATGAAATAAGTACCGGCTGAGCACTGGGGTCGATGTAATTGATTTACCCCCTCCTTCCACCCCGTACTCGCTGACCTTGTATCAAAAACTGAAAGTAGTATCGGCTTGATACATTACATAACTTAATCCTAGAATTTCCGCCTAAAATACGTTAAGGTCGTAGCTGAAATGCTTTACATCATGTCGACTCGATCAGATCCGGCTCGAAGATTAAGCAACAGCCAATAGCTGGTGAACATAAAATGATATAAGTCACGGAGTGAGTTCCGAGTTCTAATCGTTCGCATACATTCGTCCAACTTTATATCAATGTAAGAAATCAATATTTTCCCACAAGTGACTTGTTACTACCTTCTTCACAATTTAACTGAGGAAATATACTTTTTCTTCTCTCCTCTGGCGGGTTCTTTCTCCTGAAATCAGTATTTCTGTGTTATTTCTCACACACTCTTCGATATCATATTTTGCCATCTCTCCTCTCTCTCTTCGTGGTAGGTATAACCTATCAACACTATCTCTGGGGTGTACCAAACCTTATACATGAAGGTTGTCTTTCTGTTTGTACAGTCAATGCCTTAGTTCTTCCTTAGTCCAGTTCAGAAAAACAGCAGAATATCGTATTAGAGACACCACCCATATGTTTACTGCAGAGATGCTTTTCTCTCTGTTCAGTTTCAAGCTAAGCAATTCTTTTACCCTCCTTAGATATCAATCATCATCATTATCGTCGCCGCCATCATCATCATCATCATCATCATCATCATCGTCATCATCATCATCATCATTAAACTGCCCAGGTCAACTTTGCCTTTCATCCTTTCGGGGTCGATAAAATAAGTACCAGTTGAGTACTAGGGTCAAATTGTCAGGCCTTGTGCCTATAGTAGAAAAGATTATTATTATTTTATTATTATTATTATTATTATTATTATTATTGTTGTTGTTGTTGTTGTTGTTGTTGTTGTTGTTGTTGTTGTTGTTGTTGTTGTTATTATTATTATTATTATTATTATCATTATTATCATTATTATTATTATTATTTGTTGTTGTTGTTGCTGTTATTATTATTATTATTATTATTATTATTATTATTATTATTATTAAGGCGGCGAGCTGGCAGAATCGTTCTGAGTTCAAATTCTGCCGAGGTCGACTTCACTTTTTATCCTTCGGGATCGATAAAAAAAAAAAGAGAAGTACCAGTCGAGTACTGGGGTTGATGTAATCGACCAGTCCCCTTCGCCAATACTTCAGCCCTGAGCCTAAAGTAGAAAGGATTATTATAGTTGTTGTTATTTACTTATTTTTATATTTTGTTGCAGATCGTATAGAGGACCTCTGAGATTGTCGGAAACAGAGGGGAAGTTCCCTACTAACGAGAAACCCAGCTGAAATACTTTCAACTGAATGGACTCTGCTAAAGGTTCCATGGAGTACTTTATTTTAACGACCCTGGAAATATGACAAATGTGACCTTAGGGAGATTTGAACATGGAACATAAAGAACCATAACTCAGCACGATTCTATCGATCCAATCTGCTAGTGTCATGAAACAAAACCAAGACTATTCCGCTCCAAACATAACAGAAAGAGCCTTTGTGTGGTGATGCGATCTACAAGAGATAGCAACCAAATCTCCTTCAAATCCCAATGTCTTTTAAAAATGGGAGGACGCATTAAACAGTATAATCCCAAAATATTAATCCCAAAATAAATAATCCCAAAATATATAATCCTAAAATGACGGACTAGTCACGGTTAGAAGGCCTTGCATCATAGACTTGAGTTTAAATAGTAACATCCTATCGTAACGGTTGTCAATCTTCTTAACTTCGTGATATCTTTTTATTTTTTATCCTTTACATGTTTCAGTCATTGGACTGCAGCCATGCTGGGGCACTGCTTTGAAGGGTTTAGTCGAGCAAATTGATTCCAATATTTATTCTGTCGGTCTCTTTTACCGAGCCGCTAAGTTATGGGTTAGGGTTAAGGTTAGGGTTACCGAACAGCTAAGTTATGGGGTCGTAATCAAAGCTAACACTAGTTGCCAAGAGGCAGGAGACACACACACACACATCTTATACATAAATGGCAATTTCTGTCTGTCTGTCTGTTACCATCCTGCTGCTTACACCATGGAATCAATCATGACGAAACTTTCCATACATGTTAAACTAACATCCAGTTCAATTATAGGCTAATTGGATTTCAATAAAAATCTATAATGGTCCCCCTAGAGGGGTTGGGCTATTATTTGCTAAAATGAGAAGGGTGCAAGAGTGTTAGTGTGAGAGAAGTGTGGTAGCATAGTAAGTGTGGATGATATCAGGGAAGGGGGAGGACAGCGCTGTGTAAGCGACAAATATGGAGTGGCAGTGGGGTGTAACGTTAATACAACTGTCATTCAGGGATATACACGCGATGCTGCATACATACCTTCCTAAATACATAGATATATGCATACACACACACACACACACTGCACGTGCACATATACATAACTTTTAAAACGCAGAGGAAGGGAAAGAAAAGTGGGTGTGACGAATACGTAGATTCAAGGGGAGAGGGGCAGGTGGCTTTTCTTCTGTCAATCGCAAAGAAACACACTCAGATACACACACGCACATACACATATATATACATGCATACATACATTCGTACATACATACATACATAGATATGTCCACACCATTTTAAACTCGTGATTACCCGCATGTACGTTGGTAAAAGTGTGTGTGTATGAGTGTGTGTGTGTGTGTGTGTGTCTCAGTGAGTGTTTGTGTGTTTGTGTGTGTGTGTGTTTGAGAGAGAGAGAGAGAGAGAGAGAGAGAGAGAGAAAGAGAGAGAGAGAAAGAGAGAAAGAGAGAAAGAGATCCTATAACTACCTGTCTCTCTACTTTTGTAGGGTCTTCCCTGTTACTGTCATATATTGTGAAATTTTTAAATTACATCCAAATTTTCAAATTTGGTATATTGAAATAATTTTCCACATTAAATTTAATTTTGTTATTTATTTATTCCAGAAAAATTGCAGAAAAATTGCAGAAAAATGTTACCGAGGTTTAAATTTTAATCAATTTTACCTAATCAGAAAACAGGATTTGGAAGCTGGCATTTTCTGCATGATAGCTGTCTATCACGAAATGAAAGCAAAATCATTACGAGGGGAAATTTTTATTAAACCAACGAAAGCAAAACATTACGACGACCAAAGCTAAGTTTTAATGAATAAAGTAATGTGAAACGGTCGAACAGACATGTAAATAATTTAAAAAGGAAAAAAATCCTCAATGAAATATTTTTGCGAAAAATAGCTCAAATCTGTTCTGATCAAGAGACCTATCTGTCGGGTAAGACATTGTCTGACATGGAATAAACAAAAATTTATAAGACATTCTATTGTAAAAATTACCCGGCAACGTCGGACTATTCAGCTACTATATATATATATATATATATATATATATATATAGTTTCTATCTACCATACTCACTCAGGAGACACTGGCCAGCCCGGGGCTATAGGAGAAGGCCTATGCTCAAGGTACCGCGCAGTGGAGACTGGACCCACATCCACGGGCTTGCAAAGCTATCTCCTTAACCATGCAGCGATGCCTGTGCATATAGTGATGATTAAATAATAATAATAATAATAATAATAATAATAATAATAATAAT
>NC_068998.1:38571589-38575113 GCF_001194135.2 Octopus bimaculoides
CTTTAGTCGAGCAAATCGACCTCAGGACTTATTCTTTGTAAGCCTAGTACTTATTCTATCGGTCTATTTTGCCGAACCGTTAAGTTACGGGGACGTAAACACACCAGCATCGGTTGTCAAGCGATGTTGGGGGGACAAACGCAGTCACACAAACACACACACACATACACACATATATATATACATATATACGACGGGCTTCTTTCAGTTTCCGTCTACCAAATCCACTCACAAGGCTTTGGTTGGCCCGAGGCTATAGTAGAAGACACTTACCCAAGATGCCACGCAGTGGGACTGAACCCGGAACCATATGGTTCGTAAGCAAGCTACTTACCACACAGCCACTCCTATGCCTATTCATTGCTTATTTTGTTTTATTAATCATAACTGCGCATCACAAAATTATGAATAGTGTGCATCTCAAGACACTCAAGAATTAATATTAGTTTTTCTAAACCATTAAATGATATTTTCTTTTTAAAAAAATTGGTAGCGCCTCTAGGTATCTCACACCAGTACATCGTTCGAGAAACATTGCCATATCGAATACAGCTTTATTGTAGGGTCGTTATGACACGACAGATAACTCCAGTGTTTCATTTAGAAATGATTTCTAAGCAGTTCTAACAGAACTATGTAAAGGTCTTTTGGGTTTAGCACGATAACTTTACAAAACGATCATAACGATTGTCTTACAAGTACCAGAATATGAACAATCGCATACTTCAAGTGACATTCCACTTTACTCCACCAGATGTGTCTTCAATTATTCTTTCGGCAAGTTATTCTGTTTTAATCTAAATTCATACCACTGGCCCGCTCGAATTGCTTCCCTTGGTTAATTATGCCAAAATACTAACAAAAAAAAAGCCCCAAACTCATACATACATACATACATATGTACATGCATACATACACATATATACGCACACCTACATACATATATACATACATACATACATACATACGTAATAATACATACATATGTACATAGATGCCTGCATACATACACATATACATGCACACACATATATATACACACACGTACATACATACATACATTCATACATACATACATACATACATACATAGAAATCAACTGTCTCGGCCATTACAAATACAATCTGTAAGTGGAACAGTAGAAATATGCAAAACTTTTCTCAAGTTTAAAATGTGACATTGTTTTCGTTATGTATATTCCAAAGATGAAGCTTTGTATCTTTGTTGGAAACCGGCTCCTTCCTCAAAAGAAGAATTTATATAATTAAAAACAGAAAAGAACATAGGTATGTGCGTCCATATGTACATAGATGCATGCATCCACACATGCGTACGTACATATGTACATTATTAATGTTTCTTTTTATGTTAAATCTTGTCGTGTCTTGGAGAGGTCATTACGCCAATAGTAATGACACACGCACTGGTCCAATATCACTTCTTTATTGTTAGTCAACTGGTTAAATATGCAACCCTGTATGTCAAGTCATATATAGATACAGAAGACTTACTCTATGCGTTTTAGCTGAAGACATGTATATTAAACTGTGTATGTTTGTGTGTGTCTAACAGACACACACAAACATACACACACGCATACACGCACGCGCGCACACTCATTCACACACATACATATGGGAATGAAATTTACTTAGGGGATGCAAACCCAATTTTTCCGGAGGATGTTCAAAGCATTTTCATCAACCCCAACAAAAAAATAAAATAACAATTTAAAGGGTGCACTTGCACCCCCTGCACCCCCTGTTCTTAAGCCTTTGGACATACACATACAGGGTGTCTCATAAAGACGGGACACCTCACATTTTGAGCGCGAGTAACCAGAACCTGAATAAATGGATGGGTGAGTTATCAGGATCTTGTAAAACGTCAACTAAAAAGTAATCCCATAATTATGAGACATCCTAAAGGCGGCGAGCTGGCAGAATCGTTAGCACGCCGGAATAAATGCTTAGCGGCACTTCGTTCGTCTTTATACCTTCTGAGTTCAAATTCCGCCAAGGTCACCTCTACCTTTCATATTTTCGGGGTCGATAAAATAAGTACCAGTTGAGTAGTGAGGTCGCTGTAATCGACTATGCCCTCTTCAGCAAAGTTGCTGGCCTTGCGCCAAAATTTGGAACCGTTCTTGTAAGACATCCTGTTTATGCGACTGAATGGAATTGCTAAGACCAGAATTCAAATGAGAACTCAGTACACGTACTGAATAGAGCGGATACACTATTTTTATATCAAAATGACAAAAGGAAGGAAGGACAAAAGGAAGGAAGGAAGGAAGGAAGGACAGATGTATGCATGCTTGCATACAATTATTGTAAAATGATCAAAGGTCAGTTTAAGTACTTCAGTTGTCTCCTTGTCTACAAAGATGAGACGTCCTGAAAGTATGTCAATGAATTTTATGAATTAATTTCTGAGAATTATCTCCCCTCCTCTTTTAAGAGCCCCATTTTTTTTTAAGAGCAAAGTCGGAAATTTTACTGGAGAATTTTGTTGAGTTACACCAACCCACGCTCGCTTTTTAACGGTTATAGTCATTGGAATGCGGCCATACTGAGGCACTGATATGTGTCTTAAACCGATAATATGGATCCTAATATATATTTCAGTATGATACTTTTTTTCGGTTAGCTAACATACGTGCTCGACATTAAGGGCACAACTCAACGCCGTTTTACACCGGTAAACATAAACATAACTATAAATACATATGTAGCATTGGCTTATATACAATATTTATTCTTACGGTTTTTACAAGGTTTCATGAAAATACAGAGTCAATCTTATATGAGCATTGTGTTTTACAGGTGCTGAAGTTCTTCAACAGATAATTGATGATTAAGCTGATCTTCTACATCGCTGCAAAAGCGTATGGCTGCGTTGAATCTTCATCCATCTCCGAGCTGAGTGCTGAGAGATGAAAATAGCGCTAGTTTGAGTATGGAGCTGTGAAAATAGCTATGCAGAGGAATTTCCCGGGGACCGTAACGAACGGGGTCCCAATTCCTTCTCACTTTTCATGCTAAAAGTCTCCGTTTCTAGAACGTATCTCGTGAATAGAGCTCTGGCTGGCTGAAATGGGGTCTGTGCGCATAAACGCGTGTACTACACGTGATCGGAAATGGAGTTGGAAAAACAACTGCCATGCATATATACAGTTTCCATCAACCAAATTTCATTACCATGGCGTTGGTCAAATATGGGCTTTAGTAGACGTGCAATGGGATCGATCTGGGAACAAATAGGTACGAAACGAACTTCTTAACCACATGGCCACACACACACACGCGTCAGCATGCCTGAGTGATTACTCACACACACACACAAGTAAGCCCATAAATGCAAAACATGGTGGAAGAAGATAGTATTCGAATACCAAAGGTAGAGCAATCTGCTTTCTATTAAAGCCGAAAGATTCTTCAGTCTCTTACTCAGAGTTTCACACTACCGTTCGTCAGACAGTTGTGATCATACTCTCTCTCTCTCTCTCTCTCTCTCTATATATA
>NC_068998.1:38575296-38579686 GCF_001194135.2 Octopus bimaculoides
ATATATATATATATATATATATATATATATATATTATATGGACCCAGCCTCTGACTGAAACCACTAAAAGATAGTGTGTGTGTGCGTATATGGCATATATGTATGTATACAAACACACACACGTGTACCTACATATATATTTTTTATGTATGTATATGCGATTCTATGTATAATATATATTCATTATATTCTGCATATCAACTTTTCGTCCCCGCCCTTCACTCCCCTACTGTATCATTTTCTGTATATACACATTTTTTTGTATACTTTCATATCTATAGTCACTGAAAAAAAATATATATAAAAATTGTATTCTTTTTTATATAATTTTCATATAATCTCCATATATATTTTCATACGGTTTTTCTGTACATTATCAATATATTTTCCATTTGTGTTTTTTTAATTTTATTTTTATATGTATTTTCAGTGTCTCAGCGGTTCTAATTTTTATATTGTGTATTTTTACCATCATTGATTAATGTGTCTGCTGACCTTGACTCAATTTATCTTGAGCGCCTTTCTTTTCACACTCTTTTACCTCCAACATGGCCACGTGATGTAATTTTTTATTTTATTTTATTTTATTTCATTTACTAACTCTTCTTCTTCTTCTTCTTCAACAACTTCCAGATTCATTGCTTGCCGTAGTACTTCCTTACCGTCACTCTGTGTGTGTATGTGAGCGTGAGTAGGGGTGAGGAGGAGCGTGGCTTGTTCAAGAAAACACAGCGATGCAAGATGCTTACCCATTCTTGCTAAGATTAAGAAAAAAAAACCCCAGAAAGAAAAACATCGTTGATAGTAAATGCGTTCGTTTGTATATGTTTGTAGGCTGGGTAAGTGGATGTGTGACTGGTTAAGCAGGTGGATGACGGGGTAGTCGGGGTAGTTTAGATGGGTAGGTAATAGATGATTATACATTTTCTTCAATTATTTACATGGTAGAAAAGAATGGTAAAAAAATTTTATACACGACTGATGTTTTCTTTTCGGAGCGGGGTGGTGGTGGTGGTGGTGGGGGTTTCAGTAAACATATCTACCAGACAGAAAATGTGTAACATTTAAATCTATTGTATGCCTGTATTTATGTATTATAAACGATGGAGATGGTTCTAACAAAGAAACAAAAGCTTTATCACGGCAATTCAGATAACCACGATGATCGCTGCATATTGAAGTCATGCTTTTTTTTACTAAAGTTCGTGTCAGCCGGTCTTTTTCTTTGCTTCAAAATCCTAACTTTTTCCAAATTGTAGCTTTAGACGTTTATCAACGTAATCACGTGTCTCAATGATTAGTGGTATAAATATACATTTAGAATCAGGGTAGAGGAGCTACAGGTTTCATGGTAGCTGCCCATAAATACTCTCCTTCTCGCCGATTTTGGAAGAGATGTTCATATCTCCAAGGTAGCTAATCTCTATTCTTTTATTCTTTTACAGGTTTCAGTCATTTGGGTTTTTAAAGGGTTGAAGAAATTGATCCCAGGATTTATTCTGGATCCTTTCTGTTTGGCTGCCACTTTTCAATCTTTTCAATTCCTGTTCCAATTGATTTCATATTTGGTGTAATGATGTAGTTTTATTTGCTAATCAACGCCATGAAATTCATTCTTGCCATAAATCATCGAATAAAGAGTTAATAGCTTTTAAAGGTTCCAAATTTTGGGTAATTTTAGCCAATCGTAAGCCACAGACACATTCATGCTTGTTTCCATAGTAACAAGCTAAGCATGAGCACTTTTTCGTCTGCGAGAAAGCACGTGTTGCCAAATATATTTTACTCATTGACCTGGTGGTGAGATGTGCTAAAAATAGCAGCTAAATAAGCCTTAAATCAACCAGCATACACACCCAGTGTTTTTTTTGCACAATCGTATGAATTCTCGAGTGTAGAATACAAATTCGCAAAAATTTTCAGAAAATACAAAAAAAAAAAAACATTATGAAGTGTTATATGGCATGCGTAAAGCAGAATTCCGCCAATATTTCATTTGTTTACATTTGACAACACGTGCAGTCACGAACAAAATGTCAGCTTCCAAATACTGTTTTCTGATTGGGTGAAAATTATCAAACTTTAAACCTCTATAACTTAAAAAAAAAAAAAAATCTGGAAAAACTGCGGCATAATTTCTTTTCCTCAACATCTCTTCGGCCCCATGAAAGAGGGTTTGAGAGGCAAACATTATTCCAGTGACCAGGAAGTGAAAATTGCGGGGAAGAAGTGGCTCAAAGAACAGTCATCTCTATAATCAACACGTGGTTGAAAAATACATTTAGTAGAGATGTCCCGGAATTTGTTGCTCTTCGATTACTAACGCAATCAGCAGTAGGTTCCTTCAGCTGAATATACGTCGTTGATTAGTTAAAATTACCCAAATACGACAATTTTAACATAAAATAACTCCTAAAATACGAAATTTTGTCAAAAATGTTGAAAGTAAACTGTGTTCGGTGTGAGAAATTACACCAGTATACGACGTTTCAAACTGTTTAGTTTAAAAGGAACAATTAAAAAATCTGAGAGCCAAACTGAAGAGATCCCACGATTGTAAGGTCGCAAGTTCGATTCTCTCCTGCGCGTTGTGTCCTTGGACAAGACACTTTATTTCACATTGCTCCAGTCCACTCAGCTGGCAAAAATGAGTAGTACCTGTATTTCAAAGAGCCAGCCTTGCCACACTCTGTGTCATGCTGAATCTCCCTGAGAACTATGGTAAGGGTACGCGTGTCTGTTGAGTGCTCAACCACTTGCTCGTTAATTTCACGTTGATCGAATTAGCTTGGAACCCTCGTCGTCGTAAGCGACGGAGTGCCAGTTCTTTTGCTTTGTTTATGTATTCCTCAGCATATTCCTTCGCTGTGGCTGGTTAACAAATCAGAAGACATATTATGCCCTTGCACATACAGAAAAATAAAGAAATTGCTCTGATGTCCTTCAAGGCTGATGGGCCATACTTCAGAGGAAAAAACTTCATAGCAATCGCTATATAGATTAGTCACAAACTTAAATGGGTAGGTTATTTTGAATATAGTGAATAACCCGGCGGTGGTATTAAATATGTGACATGCACACGCACACACATGTTAATAGAGCGAACGGAAAAGAAAGAAGAAAAAATATTCAGTACCGGAAATAGGGTACATATAATTAAATCGGTCAGCTGGAACCAAACTAGTTGAAACTACTAACTTCAACAAACGCTTCTAGAGTTAATGTCTTCAGTCAGGCATTTTTATAACTATAACCCACAGCAAACAATAATATTTGTTGGTATTTATTTGTTGTTGAATATTCTGTGATGGTGTCGTCTCAACTTGCTTGAAGTTGGCTAACTGAATCACACACGCACACGCATATATACGCGTGCGTGTGTGTGTGTGCATATATGTATGCCGGCTCTGCATCTGTTGTCTGGTTGCATATATACTGTTGTAATACAATGGTGTGGGTGGAGGCGCAATGGCCCAGTAGTTAGGGCAGCGGACTCGCGGTCATAGGATCGCGGTTTCGATTCCCAGACCGGGCGTTGTGAGTGTTTATTGAGCGAAAACACCTAAAGTTCCACGAGGCTCCGGCTCTCACTCTTTCTGTTTCTGTTGTACCTGTATTTCAAAGGGTCAGCCTTGTCACACTATGTCACGCTGAATATTCCCCGAGAACTACGTTAAGGGTACACGTGTCTGTGGAGTGCTCAGCCACTTGCACGTTAATTTCACGAGCAAGCTGTTCCGTTGATTGTATCAGCTAGGACCCTCGTCGTCGTAAACGACGGAGTGCCAACAACAATGGTGTGAGGGTGTATGTATGGGGTGAGACGGGACATATCTATGGCGGTGGTCAAGCTTTTTATCCTTTGTGATCGTCTTTACGTTGCTGTTCTTAATTACTCCATATCTTGCTACCCCACCATCACACCGCAGTCACTCTTTCTCCCCTTTAAAGCTAATTAGTTCGCCTTAAGGAACAGTATCCGGGCATTAAAGACGAGAGCAAATAATCTGAGTGAACAAAACAATCAAATCACAAAAATTAATGAAGAAACAGACGTAAGGTTGTTAAAACCAGAACGAAAAAATGGAAGAAAAACAATTAGTTTTGACTCTGTAATCTAAATCAGTTTTCATTTCCTGAGTGTTGTCGAAATGTGTGAGAGGGTTCTAAAAACACATTTCTCTACCAACTGAAATAACTCTCCAACCATTTTATATATATGCCACACACATGACTAAAGATAATTCATTTAATTATGTCGTCTGTGTGTGCGAGAGCTAGCATAGTCGTACTAGTTTTGTTTGACTTTAGCTTTATTTATCTGTGTTTTTGTATAATGACGCGAAGCACAGTACTTTGAGAGGTAGCTAACCATATATATATATATATA
>NC_068998.1:38580190-38587584 GCF_001194135.2 Octopus bimaculoides
CCCCCCCGCTGGCGGGTTATCTTTTCTTTTTGTCTTTCTGACTGATTTTTCTTCGTTATAGTTTTCTTTCGTAAATTTTAATTAATTCCAAACTTATTCTTCATTGATGTATATTTAAAAAGAAAAAGAAAAGCAGAGAAATAAATGAATTTTGTTTAGAAAGTAATATAGATAGATAGATAGATAGATAGACAGACAGAAAGATAAATAGATAGATAGATAGATAGATAGATAGATATAGATAGATAGATAGATAGATAGATAGATAAAGGATGGATGGATAGATAGATTCGTACATACACACACACACACAGACATTCACATACAGAGATGGAATTTTAAAGTATTTAATAAGAAATTTAGTAATGCTCATTGAAGTACGAAGGTTGAGCCTGTACAATGAGTGCAGTTTGATGTATGATAATAGACATCTACCAATTACCAGACTGTAATGATGTGATGGCTTCTTTATATAACAGTGTGTAGCCATATCGTTGTTTCATATACAATAGTGGGTTGCAAACATGGTTACCATTATACAAATTACAATATGGCGGTTATAATATAACACTAAGCCTAACACAAAGCAGTAAACATCGAGTTTACTTCACGAGTTTCAACGACCAAAACGAGCTGAAATTTAAAATTAAAAAACGAATGAAATTATTAAATACACGATAAATATGAGTGATAAGAAAAAAATTATAAATTGCATTATCTTTTCTTTGTTAACTTTCCGTCAAAATCACGATTTTATGATGTCTTCCATTTTGATAATCAGGGACAAGATCATGTGATGTCATGATGCGGTTATTTCTGCATATATATTCACATGTGTTCCCTCTCCCAACACAGCACTGTTTAGTACATTCATCGCTATTTGCCTTTGTTTATGATGTAAACAAAACTGTTACTTGACTACATCAAATGTAACTGGCGACTTGATAGTCATGCACTAAAACCGAACCGTTTAACAAGTGTGTAGTAACAACCAAGCCATCGTTTAATAGAACATAACAGCATGGCAACTATTTAATACTAACATACAGTCATTTATCAATATGGTTGTCGCTGAACATTTGAAAGAACATTGCTTCTATTTGATAAACTACAGCAAGTTGGCAATCAAATTCAGTTACAATGTAGCTTACTATTCAACAATGCCATGGTTACTTGCAAGTTAAAACTGACAATATTACAATTATTCTAGAGTGAGTCGTCGCAATATGGCTACAATTTGATACACTATAGCAACTTGGTAGCCAAGTAAAAACTGCAGTTTACAGCAAGGCAGATATTTATATGTTCCACTATTATCGTTTCACTTCACTTACGTTGCCCATATCATTAAGAAAAGTATAAAGTCAACTTCCTCTATAAAGTCTCAATTTTAATGCTTACATGACAAACCATAAATTCGGCTTCTCTTATTCCTCACGGCAAAATAATTTATTCCACTTTATGAACTTGGCGTACTACTATTTTGACGAGGCAGAATACGAGTTTCTGCTGTTTCTTATCATGTTGCAGTTACATTACATTTTGCCGTTGTTTTTAGGGCTAATCTGAAGTGAACGAAGAATGTGTGTGTGTGCGTGTGTGTGGTCAGGTAGAAATGACTTTTATGAAAATGAAAACTACAAGTGAAAATCCGGTAAAACTCGAACCCTAGTGTCTTAGTTGATGCCTAGGTATATTGACAGCTATATTGTATGATTCAGTAGTCATAGAAGGTTATTTCAATTTGCATCTCGGTGATGCAAAGCACGCATGCGTCCTCTCACATTTATATTTTATCAGTCGCGAGGATTCGATCGATTGAACCATCATGCTTCTCTGTTTCTTGTCAAGGTGGTATATCATTAGTTGAACATTACTACGCTTTGAAAAAAAAAACAAAAACTGTGGATACAAATTCTCGTTGGGAGTTTAGGTTAACTTAACCTTCTGTTCTTCTCGCTCGATGAAATACCAGTGATATAAATATAAAAAAGAAAAAAAGAAAGGCTACGAAGTTTGTGGTATCTAATTTACAATCTACACGCTTATCTAGCCAGCCACCATCTTCACTGTGTCTAGCCAGTCAATATCTACAGGCAATGTCCATCTAACCAGTGAGCGTCATCGACAGACAGACTGTGATTATCTATTCAGTCAACATCCACAGATGGTGTCTTTCTCGTGTTTATTCAGCTGACATCTACAGTACCTATTTTCCAGACAATAACTGCAAGCTGTTAATTAATTTATTAGGAAATTTTTCAGCGATTCCTTTTTGACTAGGAACCAGGCCAATTGATTTTTTTTTCGGTGTGGTAGTGAAGGAAAAAAAATATACGATCTACTGTAGCGACGCCAATATATCACAGGTACTGAAATCCTGACGCGGTTGCCCTACGTAGAAATTATAAACGAGTTCTTTCCTCAAATCATATCTCAGGGTCTTAAAATGGTGATGTTATTCATTAATGGCATACGATTGCTGAATAAGGGGTGCTTAGACTAGCAGCAGCAACAACAACAACTATGGTAGTATGTTGAACAACAAAGTCGACCCTGATGCATTTCAGACAAAGAACTGCACAGAAATGAAAACGATTCTTCTATCTTTTACTCGTTTCAATCATTAGACTGCGGCCATACTGGGGCAGTGCCCTGAGGAATTTTTTAGTCGAATTAATCGACCCCTGTACTTAAGCTATTTTTTTAAGCCTGACATTCTATCGGTGACTTTTGCCGAACGGCTAAGTTACGGGGATGTAAGCACACCAACACGTCAAGCGGTGTTGGGGAACAAATACTCCTCCACATACAAATATATACTACTGGCTTCTTTCAGTTTCCGTCTACCAAATCCACTCACAAGGCTTTGTCGGTCCGAGGGTAGAGTTGAAAACACTTGCCCAAGGTGTCATGTAGTGGGACTGAACTTGGAACCATGTGGTTGTGAAGCAAGCTTACTACACGACCGTACCTGAGCCTGTTATACTTATTATAACAACATTAGAAATAATAAGGCTTTCCTAGTTGCTTAGTTATTGCTGTGGATTTTTAAAAACCCACGGCACACCGGTTCAAAACCGCAGCTCGACTGCCTCAAAGAACAATACTAGATAAAATGTATTTTCACAAAGTATTATGGGATTGTCCATGATTAGAAATGCTTTTCATCATAAAAAAAAAAAATCTCCTTCAGGCTTTTTTTTTTTTTTGAGGAGCCGTTACTCCGTCGCTTACGACAGCGAGGGTGCCAGTTGATCAGATCAATGGAACAGCCTGTTCGTGAAATTAACGTACATGTGGCTGAGCTCTTCACAGATACGTGTACGCTTACCGTAGTTCTCAGGGAGATTCAGTGTGACAAAGCTGGCCCTTTGAAATACAGGTGCTACTCATTTTTGCCAGCTGAGTGGACTGGAGCAACGTGAAATAAAGGGCTTTGTTCAAGGACACAACGCGTCGCTGGGAGTTGACCTCACGACCTTCTGATTGAGCCGATTACCTTAACCACTAAGACACGCGCTTTCAGGCTGACCTAGATTTAAACAACAATGACCTTAATTTTCGGCTTTCTATTTAACAGGAGAATCGCCGAGGGTAATCAATCAAATTAGTGTATGGAAACTTAACGGCAATCGTTTATTTTCATCCTTGTTAAACAATGAATTTATAGAAGTGCACAAAAACTTTCTAAAATTATTCACAAGCTGACGAGAAACCTCAAATTTCTACCCGTTAGAAATGGCAGCTAAATCTCCTTCATATCAAACTCAGAAATCATTGGGTAATGTACTGCTTTATACAGTATTTGATTAAAATTTAAAAACAAAAGGAAAGGAAGGAAAATGGAAAAAAAGGATGCTCACAGATGAAACCCTTTTGATCAGTAACAGCACTGTTCAACCAAGGACGACTTGGGGCTAAATAACATAAGATAAACAATGCTTAAGATTTTTTTTTCTTTGAAGATTGGACTTATATTTCTATCTATTTTACCTAAGACTTTCAAGTTCTCTAACTTGCAATCATGCTGGATAGAGGGAAGACCTATTGCGTCTTCTGTGAAGTTAGTGGCGGTGGTAGTGGGTTCTGAATTAGTTTCAATTTCTTACTGAACGACAGACACACACCATCATAAATTGTTCCTTCGAAAGATTCAATGTCTTTCAACATGTTTACTCGTGCCGAAGCAGACCACCAACTCGTCTCTTCAATTTCTAGTGATTATATTTGATTAGTACCACTAATACATTGGGGATTGATTAAAGCGACTATACCTATCTTTGCTAAAATTGGCCGCGTGCCTAATCAAACGAAATCAATAATTTCTGATAAGAGAATGGTAATCATGGCCGATACAGTATAAACTAGACAGGATACTTGACTATAGTCTTTCTCTATTTTCGTTTTATAGATATATATATAGAGATATATTTTATAGAGATATATATGAGTGCTACTTTTGGCGGGGACAGGCATCAACTGGTTTATAGATAGAAGAAAATACCTTAAAATATGTTTAGCCCTGAATTTAAACAAAAGAGGGTTACCAACTGTCAGCAGTAAGAAATAAATAAACTGTGGTGAAATATTATTAAGTAGCAGCGGTATTGCTACAGAATATTGATTTCTTACACTGGCACGCGGCCACAAGTCTGTAAAAGGAAAGAAGTATATTCGAATAAATTTGAACTCCGTTCATAGAGGAGTGAAACGAAAAGCTGTAAAACATTTTGTTCAGCTTGTTTCAATCATAAGCCAAACAAGGGAGCCACTACGTGGTCACACGACTAGCTAGCAATAGTAGCCAAATTTTCTTTAAAATAAAGATTTTGATGATAAGGTCTTTTGAACCAAGTCTGACGTGGGACTATAAATTTTTAATTCTGCCAAATGTTGCTTATGTCTATATAAAGGATAATAATATACTATAGTTGTTTTTTGTCCTTGTTTAGTCAAAGTTCATCTCTAATCGAGCAGGCCTCTCATCACAAAGGATTTACAAGCATGACCAATACGACTTTTGGGAAATGAACGACCACGTGACCTATTGTCTCTTTTGCCTATTTTTTTCAAAAGATGGTAGAATGTACTTTGAGGAAGATTAGGCTGATATTTGTAACCGATTGAGCAACATTCCAAAGGATCTGTGATGGATTCGTACGACGATCGTTTCGACCCATCCTGCTACTGTCCCTTATGGGTGGGACTCCGTGTATCATGTTGTGTTGTATCCATTTTGCAGTCTGGGTCACAGGTATATCCATACATAAAATGCTGTCTCGCTAAAGATCTTGAGTTGGGGCGGTGATGTTATTTGCCCGTCGAGTTATAATATATATTGTTTAGTCAAAGAAGGAAGGACAGCGTCCATGGACCTTTCTCTTTTTCATGACTTCCGAAGCTGGCGAGAGAAAGTTATACTCAAACTGGAAGTGCTGGACAGAATGCACGCAACAGAGTGAATTCCAGCTGAAGGAATTAAAGGACCAAATGTGGTATTAAACAAGATTGAGTCTACCGTCTAAGAATACGGGACACAAAGAGCCGGAATAAAATACCACAAGGCATCTTATGGCATTCTTTGGCTAGACTTTCTATATTTTATCGACCACGAAAGGAAGAAAAGTAAAGTTGATCGTGGCAAGATCTGAACTCGGAACGCATAGAGTTAGGATAAATGCTGCAAGGCATCTCGTCTGATACTGGACATTCTGACAATCCACCACAATACTAGAATGGTACTTTATTTCATCGGCACTAAATGAATAAAAAGGCAAAGCTGATCTCAGCGAGATTTGAACTCATAAAGCAGGGAACCAAAACAAATACCGCAAAGCATTTTCTTTTATGCTCTAAAAACTGCCTATTTATTCACTATCTATGAATGTAACAATCATCGAGTAATGAAGAAATCTAAAAAAACATTGAATCACTTCCTCTCAGAAGAATATCTACTCAACATAGAAGACTGTTATAGCTTTGTACTTAAATGAACTTATTACATGGAGCCGAAGGAAATGTGTGAACTAGAAGTGAAACCTGCTTTTATGAGCCAGACAAAAGAGCTATGCGCTTTTTCACAAGGGTGAGATATTTTCAAGCATAGTGGTTAGTAGTATTCAAGGTTTGAACCCATGGACTATATTAATTCAATTGTTGTTGGATCCCAAACCAGACCTGAGCAAACAAGCCTATGATCAAAAGTCTTTTCAGCCTCGACAATCCCGTTTTATATTTCCCTAGGTACAGTGAATTACATTATCTTATCAAACGTGTCCTTTTCTAAGGATTCTTGTTTTTCTACAATAATCTCATCCAAATCTAGAATGCTTTATATAGGAATATTAATTAAATCGATCCCAGTACTTGAATGGCATTTTATCTTATCAACCCCTCATCTCGGAAGGAAGGTAAAAATGTTCTCGGCAATAAAGAGCAGTAGCTAAATTCTTCAGGCATTTTGTAAAACACTCAGCATCCCGATATTCCACTCCTATACATAAACTCTGATTAAATCTGTAATCAAAAGACATTCCAGATACGCCTATACCATTTTCTTTCTACAGGGTAGTGATTTATATTATTAAACATATCCTTTTCCAAGACTCTTCTTTTAAAATTCCTTTCTCATTTGTAATACTTTATTAAGAATCTTATAGATTCTTAAATCAACCGCAGTGCTTAACTAGTACTTTGGTTTATCAACCCCAGAAGGACGAAAGGCAAAGTTTACCTGGTCGAGATTTGAACTCAGTTCGTGAAGGGTTGTCATTAAATATTGCAAATTAACTACTTTACTCAGCCTGATCAAGCAAATCTACAGGGTGTCCACAAAGTCTGGGTGCATGAGGATTAACACATACTTTAAGAAATTATTATTTCTTATATTTAATTGTTTATGTTATAATTTTATTTACTCCATGTACCCAGACCTTGTGGACACCCTGTATATTTAAAGAAAAACCATCCAACCATGATTATCTCATCTTTTTTGGGGAGTGGGGGTCATTGTGTGCCCTGGTTGCTATCTCTAGCAGGTCGGACAAGCACATTAATCTTCTTCGTTGGCTTAAGCTAGTTCGATAGTTGTTTAGTCCTAGGTAAGCTTTAAATGAGTAGGCATAACCAAAGGTATATGTATATAACCGGCTGACACTGTAATGATAATCTGGAAACTCGACTGATGAGAGAAGGCTGCGAATAACCCGTACTTGTTTTTTCCTGTCCGACTTTTGCTGTTTTTCCTGTCCGTCTTTGTATCGCCAATCTGTCCGGATGTTTTATTGTCGTCTGTTGCATTCTTGTTCCATTTTTGTCTCTCTCTCTCTCTCTCTCTCTCTCTCTCTCTCTCTCTATATATATATATATATATATATATATATATATATATA
>NC_068998.1:38588818-38589765 GCF_001194135.2 Octopus bimaculoides
TTTTTTTTTTTTTTTTTTTTTAAATAAAAATTCAATTTCATTTTTCATCTTGTCCTGAAAAAGATGAAAATTTCCAGATACTCTGTAGAGAATGGATGAATTAAGAGTATGGAATACACACACACACACACACACACACATATATATATATATCCGGAGATATATGTTATGTGGAGGGAAGGGGAAAAAATAATAATAGTAATAATAATAATAATAATAAATATAATGATAAAATTGAACTAATTTCACTGTTTCCTGTTTTGTTTCTTTTTACCTTTGTTATGTTCCGAGGAAAATCGAATGCATACGAAGAAATCTATCTGGATCCAAGCGTGTAAAGTAATTAAACATTCCAAGCACAACTCTCACCATGCATAAATTTTACTGGTAACTTTGATGTTGTATGTTGTAAAGGAAGATGGATATGGAGGGAGGAGGAGGAGGAAGAGCAGGGGGGAAAAGAGATGAGTGAGAGAGGGAGGGGAACGGGAAGAGAATCTATAAGAGGTAGAGAGTATACAGAAGAGAGAGAGAGAGAGAGAAAAAGAGAGGTAGATGAAACGAGAGGGAAAAATGGGACGAAAAGAGAGAAGAGAGAGTAGTTTGAAAGAGAAATAGTAAAGTGAATGTGTGAGAATGGGAGGAACAATTAAGAAGATAGAGTAAAAGCAATTGAGAACGTATTGGGGGGGGGGAGAACTGAGAGAGAGAGAGAGAGAAATGAAAAACGAAAGTGAGAGAGGGAAAAGGAACTAAGAACAGAGAAAGGGGGAGGAATTATTAAGAAAGGACCGAGAGAGAGGCTGTAACATTAATAAAGAAAATAGAACTAATAAACTTCTCTAATAACTCTTAACATGGCTGGCTTGATGGGAAGCCAAAAGCTTTAATTTTCGTCTTTGTAACTGATTGGGTTTTTTTTTTGGTAGGAGAGGGTTTTCTCCTCT
>NC_068998.1:38589775-38591651 GCF_001194135.2 Octopus bimaculoides
CCGAGTTTGTTACGTTTGAAAATTCTTTCAGTCAACATTTTCGTTGCAATTGATGTAACTTCTTTTTTCTTTCGGAGTCCGACAGGGTTTGTTTGAAATGTTATAGGATGACGACGACTGCCGACAACTGCCGACAACTGCCGAAGTCAGGAATGCTGCTGTTGCTGTAGTGATAATGATGGTGGCGGTGGCTAGTAATGATAGATAGTAGTCATGATGGTGGTAACGATGTAAAAGTCGATGGTGGGGGAAGTGGTAGTAAAGTAATAATAGAGAGAAGTCATGGTAGTGGCGACGGTGTACAAGTCGATGGTGGGGGAAGTGGTAGTAATAATACAGAGAAGTCATAGTAGTGGCGACGGTGTACAAGTCGATGGTGGGGGTATAGTGGTAACAGTTACAGCATAAATAGTGGTGGTAGTGATGCTGTGACAGAGCTAGTGGTAGTCATAGTGTTGGTGATAGCAGAGTTGCTGATTCGGTTTATAAAAGTAGTGATGCTGGTGACATTATTGGAGTTCTCCAATATCCTGGCCATGATGTTATTTGCCTCTGTGTCTAGCAGACGATCAACTTTCCTAATGGATTCATTCTCCCACCTTGGGTTTTGCGTTTTCTCTTTGTTTTGTTTTTGGTCTTCTTCCTTTTTCCTTTACCTTTCGGATTTGTTTTTATAAAGTTTCTACTCAAAATGCTGCTTGGAAAACCAAATATTTGTAAAGAGATATGTAGGAGAAGGGAAGGTGAGAGAGGGGGGGAAGAGAGAAGAGTTTATAGACGAGGGAGTAGAGATACAATTATGAAATGATTCTGAAGGAAAAGAAATGGAGAAAGAGAAAACGGAAAAAGAGTGAAAGGAATAATAGAATAGCGGCGGGGGTGGGGTGGTGGATAGAAATAAAGAGAGACAGAAATAGAAATAAAGCGAGAAAGATAGAGTCCAAGTGAGAAAGCTTCTAGAAAGCAAGGAGGAGAAAGGAGATGAGAAGGGGAAAATAAAACGGGAAGCTTAAAGATGAGGGAAAATCAAAGAGAGAAATTTTAGGGAATGCAAGAGAGAGAGAGAGAGAGAGAGAGAGAGAGAGAGAGTAAAAGGATGATAGAAGAAGATATCTTATGAAAGGAGAGAGATTCGCAGAACCAAAGATGATACAAAATGATGGAAAAAAAGAAAGATAACCAGGTTGAATCATTGTTGCTATAAACGGAATGACACAGTAAAAGTACAGAAAAGAAAGGGTTTAAAGAAGGCATATTGTTGCACATATGTTTGTTGTTTTTATGTTTCTGTTTTTACTTGCTTCAGTCATTTGACTGCAGCCATACTGGGGCACCGCCTTGGAGAATATTTTAGTCAAATGAATCGACCCCAGTATCTATTTTCTTTTCTTGGGTTGGTATTTATTCTATCGGTCTCTTTTGATAAATTATGGGAATGTAAACACACCAACACCAGTTGTCAAGCGGTGGTGGGGGACAAACACAGACACAAAGACTTACACACACACACACACACATTTATATATGATGGGCTTCTTTCAGTTTCTTAATTCTTTACTGCCCACTAGGGGCTAAACACAGAGGGGACAAACAAGGACAGACAAATGGATAAAGTCGATTGTATTGACCCCAGTGCGTAACTGGTATTTATTTAATCGACCCCGAAAGGATGAAAGGCAAAGTCGACCTCGGCGGAATTTGAACTCAGAACGTAACGGCAGACGAAATACCGCTAAGCATTTCGCCCGGCGTGCTAACGTTTCTGCAAGCTCGGCTTCTTTCAGTTTCCGTCTACCAAATCCACTCAAAAGGCTTTGGTTGACCCGAGGCTATAGTAGAAGACACTTGCCCAAGGTACCACGCAGTGGGACTGAAC
>NC_068998.1:38597119-38598829 GCF_001194135.2 Octopus bimaculoides
CAATGTAAGATATTTTTCAGACAATCAATGTTCGCTAAGAAAACATGGTGTGTTTTTGTTGTTGTTGGTTTCTTTTTTTTTTTGATTTTGTGTTTGTTACTTTTTGTTTTTGTTTATTGGTTTTGGTTTCATTTGCTTGTCTTGAGAATTACCTTTTCTTGAGTATATGTGTGTGTGTGTGTGTGTCTTGAGTATATGTGCATGTGTGTGTGTGTTTGTGTGTGTGTGTGTGTGTTTGTATATGTGTTTGTGTGTGTGTGTATCTATCTATCTCTCTGTCTATCTATCTCTCTGTCTATCTATCTGCATGTCTGTCTGTCTATCTATATTTATACACATACACAAACACACACACACATACACACACCCATGCACACACACACATATATACAAAAACATAATTATATGTAATTATTTTTATATGTAATTATATGTGAGTGTGTGTATATATATGGACATGAATATATAAATATATACATGCACACTACATACATACAGACATGCACACACGCACACACACACGCATACAGAAAAGCTGCTTATCATTTTGATCGCAGATAATGTTATCAAAACTTTGGGTATTGTTATCTAAATTTTTAGGGAAATCTGTACACCACCATTATAATCACAAAAGAGATGGAAAGAAAAGTGCCATTTGCAACAGAGACATGGAATGGTGATGATGATGGAATTCTCTTGTAATGGTAACAATGATGGTGGTGGTGGTGGTGGTGGCAGCGGCGGTGATAGTGGCAGTAACAGTAGTGGTGGTGATGATGGTGGTGGTGTTGGTGGTGGTGGTGGTGGAATCCTATGTTTGTGTTTGGAGTGGAGATACTTGTGAATTGAAATTGGTCAGTAACAGGTATAGGAATGGCTGTGTGATCAAGAAGCTTGCTCTGCAGCCACGAGTTTCGGGTTCTGTCCCATGGTGTGACAACTTCAACAAGTGTCTTCTACTATAGCCCCAGGCCAATCAATGCCTTGTAAGTGATAGACAGAAACAGTGTGGAAATCTATTGTATTGTGTGTGTGTGTGTGTGTGTGTGTGTGTGTGTGTGTGTGTGTGTGTGTGTGTGTGTGTGTGTGTGTGTGTGTGTGTGTGTGTGTGTGTGTGTGTGTGTATGTGTGTGTTCATGTAAGTATGTATGTATGTTTTCTGTTTGTATTTGTCCCACCCATGGGTACACATGGAAGACAGACACTAAATAATGATGATGGTACACACACACATGTGAGCGCATGCATGTGTGTGTATTTGCATGTGTGTGTATTTGCAGGTGTGTGTATTTGTATGTGTGTGTATTATGCATATTTGTCAAGCTAAGTGCAATCGTGGGTGTGGTCATTGCTGGTGACATGTATAAGGTACCCATATCAGTGACATGTAAAAAAACACTCACTACACTGTAAGGTACTTGGTGTTAGGAAGGGTGTCCAGCCATAGAAACTGAGGCAAAACAGATGACTGCAGCTTGGTCCAGCTCTCCTGCTTACCAGCTCCAGTCAAACCATCTAACCCATGCCAGCATGCAAAATAGACACTAAATAAGGATGATGATGATAATGATAATGATAATATCGATCTGTCTCTCTCTCTCTCTCTCTCTCTCTCTCTCTCTCTATATATATATATATATATATATATATATATATATATTTACTCTTTTACTTGTTTCAGTCATTTGACTGTGGCCATGCTGGAGCACC
>NC_068998.1:38599046-38601273 GCF_001194135.2 Octopus bimaculoides
ACACACACACACACACACACACACACACACACACACACACACACACACACACACACACACACACACACATATATACATATGTCATGCTGTTGTACAAATGTGTTGTACAGGATTAGAACAATTTAGTGTTGCAAGCAGTTGGGTTATTATGTCACATGTGTCTATGAGTTTTTGTTATGTGTATATATGTGTGTGTGTGTGTGTGTGTATCTATATATACAGGGTGACTAAGGTATTTGAGGACGTACCTTTTTGGGGTCATTGCTGCAGTTTTTGCTCACTCTGTATAATCTTTGTTTCAGAAAATAATAATAGCAAACACTCAGATTACTCAAGAAATGAAGAGGCATGCTGTTATTGAAGGTTATAAATGCTGAGCATAGCGATTTAGAAATATCTCGATTCGCGCATGGACGGCTAAGGTGGTCGTCGTCAGTGGGTGGTATCAAGCAAGAGTGCGTGTGCCACTTGGTGCATGAGCTAGAGACTGAAGATGGAAATGAATCACCAGAATCAGAGCATAAAAAGCATTCTAAATGCTCTGAAATCATCAGAACACCTGAATTTATTCAGAAAGTTCAACAGACCATTGATTACAATCCCAGAAAGTCCATGAGGTCAATTGCAAAAGATCTCCATCTGTCAGAAGGAACAGTCAGAAATGTTGTCCACAAAGACATCAGATATAAGTCTTATATGATGTGGAAAGGTCAATTTGTCAGAAAAAGCAAAAGAAAATCAATACATCAGATCTAAAAGGCTCTTAAACGAACTGAAAAATCCAGCAGAAGAAGATTTGATTTGGTTTTTCTCAAACAAGAAAAACTTTGAAAAAGATTAAAAATGTTAACAGAAGAAATGACAGATGGTTAAGTGCAGACCCTTCTGAAGTTCAAAGTATTATGCATACAAAATCTTCTGCAACTGTCAAGGTTTTAGGGGTTGTTAGCAATGAAGGACATATGATGCCTCCATACTTCTTTCCACAAGGCCTTAGAGTTAACTCTGCTGCCTACATTGAGGTTGTGGAAATAATTGTTAAGCCCTGGATAAACAGTGTATGCAATGGAAGGATATATGTGTTTCAGTAAGACTCTGCACTATCACACATGGCTCTAGTAACACAAGTATGGATGGCTGAAAATGTTCATGATCATATAACCCCTAACATTTGGCCTCCTAATTCCCCAGGTCTCAATCCATTGGATTATTACATGTGGAACGTTGCTGTGAGAGAGGTCAATGAACATGCCCATAATACCAAAGATTCTTTGAAAGCTGCTATTGTCAGAGTAATGTTCAAAATGAACCAGGACCACTTGATTTGAGCATGTAGATGATTTAGATCTCATATAGAAGCAGTTGTTGAAGCTGAAGGTGTCTTTATTGAATAACATTATAAAAAAGGTTTATTTTTATCCTCGTAGCAATTTTTGATAAGTAAAGTTATTATCTGTTTTTATATATCTTTTTTTATAAGCATAAATCTGTCCTCAAATATCTTACGCATCCTGTATATACATATTTGGCACTTGGAAGGGCATCTAGCCGTAGAAACCATGCCAAAATAGATATGGAACCTGAACAGCCCTTCAACTGGTCAGCTCCTGTCAAACCATCCAACCCATGCCAGTATGGAGAACAGGCATTAAATGATGATGATAATGATGACATATGTATATATATATATATATTTATATATATATATACACACACACACATATATAAATATGTTGAGAGAGGGAAAGAGAGACTGTCACATACATAAACCCTTGTACACATACATGCATGTGTATATATGTTTTATGTTTAACACGGTGTGTCTATAATGCAGAATGTATTGCCATAATAAATGATAATATGCATGTATATATGTTTTCTATGTGCAAGATCACGTGCACATGAATACAGGTATGGTTTGATAGATGTATACGAATATGTAAAACTAGGTGAGTTTATAGGTCTTGCTATACATAAGTATGCATAGAAACTCCTATGAGTATGTACATCTGTCTATATAGGCACATAAGTTTGTGTATTGATGTGTGTATGTGTGTATGATGGGGTGTGTATATGTATGTATGCATATATATATATATATATATATATGTATGCATGTATGTATGCCTGTATACATATATATATATGTATACAGACATACATACATTTGTGTATATATATATATATATATATATATATATATATATATATATATATATATATATAT
>NC_068998.1:38601705-38604496 GCF_001194135.2 Octopus bimaculoides
ATATATATATATATATATATATATATATATATATATGTTTTGTGAGGAGGTGTGGGTGTCGGTGGGTGTGGGTATGTGTGCACATGCATAAAGTAGGTGATAATTATAAAGAACTATGCTGAATTAAGTGGAATAACTAATAAGTTGTATCGTTATTTCATGAATTGGTAACTGATTAAACGGTTGACTTTTGCCTAGTATAAAGTCTTATTATTAATGGCTGGTTCCACATAGAGCGAAAGGGAAAGAGAGAGAGAGAGAGAGACAGAGAATGTGAGATTATATGTGCAAAGTTATTGCATCACCACCACCACCACTACCACCAAAAGCAACAAGCAACAATAACAATAACAACAACAGCAACAACAACAGTAGGAGAAAAAGCGATCAGTTTTTACTTTTTCAAAAAGTATTGATTTCACTGGAACTGCCAGTGAGAAGGCTTCCATTTTGGCATCGGTGTTTCCACAATTAAATCAATTAAAGATAGAGTTTGATTTGGAACCAATATTCATCTAAGAGGGAAATCAATTCCTCCAAATCTCCAAATTCCTTCGAATAACGAAGGTATTCGTGAGCCGTGCTATTAACTCTTGAGGTTTCTCTCTCTCTCTCTCTCTTGCCCTCTTTCTCATTTTTTCTTTTCTAGTCTTTCTTCCTTTCTTGCTCTCTTCTTCACTCTCTCTCTCTCTTCCTTACTGTCTCTCTCTCTCACTCTCACTCATTCTTTCTATATCATTCTCTCTTTCTGCCTTCCTTTCTTTCTCTCTATCTCCTTCTCTCTCTCTTTCTCTCTTCCAGCCTTTCTTTCTTTCTTTCATTTTCTTACTTTCTCTTACTCTCTTGCATTCTTTTTTCTTCCCCTTTCTCTCTCTCTCTCTCTCTCTCTCTCTCTCTCTATGTATCTATATATGTATGTATGTATGTATGTATCTATGTATCTATCTATCTATCTATCTATCTATCTATCTATCTATCTATCTATCTATCTATCTATCTATCTATCTATCTTATTCCTCTGTCTGTCCCTCTCATATATTAATGGTATAAAATGGTGACTTGTGCTAGTTTATTTGTAGTTGTTTTATTATGTGTGTGTGTTTGCGTGTGTGTTTGTGCTTGTGTTTGTGTGTATGTATATGTGTCAAATGTATGAATGCATGTCTGTGTATATGTGTCCATATTAAAGCGGTATTTAAATGTTATTTTACTTCATTAGGCAAAAACAAAACAAACTAATTTATGGAGCAAACACATACACACATATATACACATATAGACACATACACTCACACTCACATACATACATACCTTACAAAACATGTAAATACAATGCCCAGTATACACATATATATGCATACATAAGATTGCATATATATGTGTGTATACATATATACATAGACATATATTTGTAACTGTACATATACATGCATATGCATACATACATGTACAAAAGTATATGCCTATAAGAATATGCTTTATATATATATATATATATATATATATATATATGTGTGTGTGTGTGTGTGTGTGTGTGTGTGTGTGTATGTGTATGTGTGTGTGTGTGTATATGTATTTTGTATGTGGTGACTGACGATTTAAAGTCTATTTCTCAGTATATTGGCATAGAAATTTTTTCTTTTGCCCTTCTTTATAATTGTATATATATATATATATATATATATATATATATATATATATATATACACACATATATATATGAGACCAAAGTGTACGTACACAGTTATATTTTTTTATGTATAAAAAATACAAAAATGGAGCAAGAATGCAAAACATCCAGACAGACGATACAAAGAAAACAAGGACAGGTCATTCGGACTTTTCTGTCCTCAGTCGAGTTCCAGATCATCTTTGCAATTTCGGCTGGTTATACTCGAGATTGCTCCAATCAGGCCACCCCCAAGGAAAAACTAAGCTAAGAGCATTAGATTCCTTGGAAGAAAGCAGCGAATGTATATGAAAACAAGGACAGAAAAAAAACCGGAGAATGTTACACAAATATAATGCAAATAACAGGACATAACAACAGGTGTCTTTCGACTAAGGATGAATTAAACTAAGCTGGCGTGTGTGGAAGTAAAGCCTTACGGCAGGGACATAGGTTTTCACAGGGTGGAATATAGATATTGCATGGATGGTAGTTAAACCAAAGAAAGGTCAGGCTTGGCCGAACACCGGTCACGTGGGGAAAGAAGAGAGAGAGGTAAAAGCAGAGGGATAGAAGAAGTAAGGAAGGGTGAGAAAAAAATAAAAGGGACACAGTGAAGTGAGAAGAGGAGGGAAAGTGAGCATGAAGAGAAGACCAGGAAATGTGAGTGAGGAATCTAATGCTCTTAGCTTAGTTTTTCCTTGCGGCTGGCCAGATTGGAGCAATCTCGAGTATAACCAGCCGAAATTGCAAAAATTATCTGGAACTCAACTGAGGATAGAAACTCCAAATGACCTGTCCTTGTTTTCTTCATATCGTCTGTCTGGATGTTTTGTGTTCTTGTCCCATTTTTGTATTTTATATGTGTGTGTGTGTGTGTGTGTGTGTGTGTGTGTATGTGTGTGTGTATGTGTGTGTGTATGTGTGTGTGTGTGTATGTGTGTGTGTATATATAAACGTGTGCATAGGATTAAAATTAATCAAAGGACATACTAAATATGTCTACCTACTGGAAATAACAGTCAAAACACTTACTGAAATCGCTGAAAGAAACACTGATAAATATCTTTGCAAATATTTTCTCCTGAATTATTTGCTCTGTATTGAAATTATATATGTATA
>NC_068998.1:38606611-38608414 GCF_001194135.2 Octopus bimaculoides
GTTTTCGTGCGGGTGACACGTAAAAGCACCCACTACACTCTCTGAGTGGTTGGCGTTAGGAAGGGCATCCAGCTGTAGAAACTCTGCCAAATTAGATTGGAGCCTGGTGTTGCCATCCGGTTTCACCAGTCCTCAGTCAAATTGTCCAACCCATGCTAGCATGGAAAGCGGACGTTAAACGATGATGATGATATACATACATATATATGTATATATACATATGTATATATATATATATATATATATATAGTTCAAAAACACAATAACAAAAAAACAAAAAAACAACAAAGTGAGGACGTGATATGGATAGTATTATTGGACGCTCAGGAAAGGATATATATATACACATACATACATGCATATACATGTGTGTATGATGTGAGCGTATGTGTGTGTGTGTGTGTGTGTTTAATAGTTTCAAACATGTGTTTATAAATATACAGAAATTGGTTTGTTTCGTAATATATGAGTCTTCTATTTTAGATCTATCAACTGGAAGAAAAATGACACATAAACACACATTAATAAAAAAAAAAAAACTCACCAAAACAAAGAACTGAAATATATTTTAACCGAGAAAGTTAACAAACCAGATTAATTAAAATTATCTCAAAATGACACTTGGATTACTCTCACTGGGATTATCCTCGCAATGGAATAAAAAGCATTTTACAAATGGTCTTTCCTTCCACCCCATTCTGTTTCCCATCTTCTACCCACATGCCCTCTTGCCATACTTGTTGGAACAGAACTAGAATTCTCGTCGTGACTGTTTCAGTGTTACATATATCTCAGAAAATAACCATGCTGAGATAATTAAACCAACTCTGCTGAACAAATGCTTCCGCTATGCTTGCCATTTATCGGCAACAGAAGTGTGTAGCAAGGAATCAGATTAGATTGCTGATGAAAAAGAAAAAAAAAAGAATTCTCAAAAATGGAACAAAATAGCTTGGAGAATTGGAAAATTATTATTTATTTATTTATAGTTTTTATTTATTTATTTATTTATTTTGCACGTGTGTTTTTAATCTCACCGCTTATTTTTTTATTGTCTGAAAATAGTAATTTTCTTTTGCCATTGTTGATTCCAGTCTGAACATTTATATGATGGCCAACAACATTGATCATTAATTTCACCCATCTTATGTCGGCATCTCATGTGGACATTTCTAGTGGCTGGCTACCTTCTCTGGTTATCTCTTGACTCTGTTTATTTGTTGTCATGTCGTGTGGTGATTTCTTGATGGTAAAAACTAGAACACTAACCGTAGTCAAGCCAGTGAGAGAACCTCAATGGGATCGCTCCAGTGTTAGCAATAAAACAGATGCTAAATTACCTCAAAATCACAGCCTGTCCTCATAATCCATCTTTGCAAACAAAGACACGTTAGATAATATAGTCCCTGATAGATTAGGTAGGATGACCATAGCTGAACTATCTTGGATTATTTATTGGGTTGATCAGAGCTGACCTAGAGCTAAATATCATCATTATCATGGTTGTTGTTCTCATTGTTGTCATCGTCGTACTTTTTTTTTTTTACCTCTTTTACTTGTTTCAGTCATTTGACTGCGGAGCACCGCTTTTAGTTGAGCAAATCAACCTCAGGACTTATTCTTTGTAAGCCTAGTACTTATTCTATCAGTCTCTTTTGCCGAGCTGCTAAGTTATGGGGATGTAAACACACCAGCATCAGTTGTCAAGCAATGTTGTGGGGACAAACACAGACACACAAACACATACACACATACACATCTACATACATATATATATATATATATATATATATATATATATAC
>NC_068998.1:38608889-38609875 GCF_001194135.2 Octopus bimaculoides
TTTTAGTTGAGCAAATCAACCTCAGGACTTATTCTTTGTAAGCCTAGTACTTATTCTATCAGTCTCTTTTGCCGAGCTGCTAAGTTATGGGGATGTAAACACACCAGCATCAGTTGTCAAGCAATGTTGTGGGGACAAACACAGACACACAAACACATACACACATACACATCTACATACATATATATATATATATAAATATATATATATGTATATATATGTCTATATGTATGTCTCTTTGTGTATGTGTTTCCCCACCACTACTTTTCAACTAGTGTTGGTGTGTTTACTTCCTTTTAATGAAACAGTTCAACAAAAAGAGAACAATAGAATAAGTACAGGCTTTAAAAAAATTTAAGTCCTGAGGTTGATTCGTTCAACTAAAAATCTCTCAAGACGGTGCTCCAGCATGGCCACAGCCAAATGGCTGAAACAAGTAAAAGATAAAAGATAGAAGATATATCAGATTCTACTCACTTCCTACAACAGAGCATATTGAGCTTACATTTTTTTGCAACACAAAAATAAATTAGATAAGTTCGATTGATAATTTTTACTGAAAGTGTCACTGAAAATTCTGGCAAGTACATTATTTAGACTTACAGATTTCCTCTCTTCAATCTGTGCATAAATATATTACGTACGTAATGGCTCTTCATTGATTTTGATGATGTGTATATTCAGATGTTCAATCAATTGAACTGCCTACTCACTGGTTTGCAGTGAAATTTTCTGAACATACTAAGTGCAGGCAAGGCTGTGTGGATTAATGAGTTTGCTTCCCAAGAATGTTGCTTTTGGGTTCAGTACCACTGTGTGGTATCTTGGGTAAGTATCTCCTACTATGGCCCTGAAACAACCAAGCCTTGCAAGTGGATTAGGTTGATGGAAACCTAATAAACAAATAAGTCTATCATATATATATATAAGGCTTGGTTGTTTCAGGGCCATAGTAGGAGATACTTACCCAAGATACCACACACACA
>NC_068998.1:38610039-38612030 GCF_001194135.2 Octopus bimaculoides
AGGCGTAGAAGTGGCTGTGTGGTAAGTAGCTTGCTTACGAACCACATGGTTCCGGGTTCAGTCCCACTGTGTGGCACCTTGGGCAAGTGTCTTCTACTATAGCCTTGGGTCAACCAAAGCCTTGTGAGTGGAGTTGGTAGATGGAAACTGAAAGAAGCCCGTCGTATATATGTATATATATATAGATGTAGATGTGTATGTGTGTGCGTGTATGTGTTTGTGTGTGTGTGTTTGTCCCCAACATCGCTTAACAACCGATGCTGGTGTGTTTACGTCCCTGTAACTTAGCAGTTCGGCAAAAGAGACCGATAGAATAAGTACTAGGCTTACAAAGAATAAGTCCTGGGGTCGGTTTGCTCGACTAAAGGCGGTGCTCCAGCATGGCCACAGTCAAATGACTGAAACAAGTAAAACAGTAAAAGATTAAAGAGTATTTATGCATACACACATACACACACACATATACACACAAGGCGGCGAGCTGGCAGAAACGTTAGCACGCCGGGCGAAATGCTTAGCGGTATTTCGTCTGCCGCTACATTCTGAGTTCAAATTCCGCCGAGGTCGACTTTGCCTTTCATCCTTTTGAGGTCGATTAAATAAGTACCAGTTACGTACTGGGGTCGATATAGTCGACTTAATCCGTTTGTCTGTCTTTGTTTGTCCCCTCTGTGTGTAGCCCCTTGTGGGTAGTAAAGAAATAACACATAAAATTACATAAAAACATCTTGAAATACTAAAGAGTAAATTCAATAAAATTGCCGTTCACTTCACCCATGGCCACCAGACGCCTTTCAAATCTCTTGTGAACGTTGGTGAACATTGCCATTATCGTTGCCTTCTGTTCATCTTTGGTGAACTGTGCCCCACACGTAATAATGAAGGAGGTTGCAGTCTGGAGAGTTAAGTGGCCAGATGTTAGAGGTGATGTGGTCGCAGAAATTGTCTGACAGCCATGACTGGGTTCTCCTGCTTGTGTGGAATGGTGCAGAATCCTGTTGCCGGACAGAGGGTTTTCCAGCAGCCACCCTGTTCACCTAGGGCAGCACTACCTCCACCAGGCACTTGATGTAAGCTTTCATGTTGAGTCTGAGGCCATGTGGGAAGATGAATGGAGACATAACATCACGATCACTAGTGATCACTCCAAACACGATGATGTTGACTGGATGTTTGATTTTCATCACTCTCCGTACATGTCTTCAGATTGCACTGTCCTCATTGACAACCAAACACTCTGGAATGTTCATATTGGAGCATCCAGTGCAAATGCAAAGCAGTACAGCATGTTGTTTCCAAATTTCTGGCAAAGTGAATTGTGTCATGGTGAGTTATTCTCGCAGACAGTGCCCAACTGATCCTACTATACTATGTAGTTGACAAAATCAAAAAACAAAGAATGCACATGCGTGAAATTAAAAATATAAAATAGTGTGTGTGTGTGTGTGTGTGTATGTGTAGAAACACAGGCATGGCTGCTTGACAGCCAGTGTTGGTTTGTTTACATCCTGTAATCTTGCAGTTTGGCAAAGAAGATCAATAAAATAAGTACCAGGCTTTAAAAAACATAAGCACTTTGACTAAACCCTACAAGGTGGTACTCCAGCTTGACCGCAGTCCAATACTGAAACAATAAAAGATAAAAGATATTTATATATACCTTTATAAGTGTGTGTGTCTCTGTGTGTCTGTGTGTGTGTGTGTGTCTGCTTGACAACTGGTGTTGGATGTGTTTACATCCCCATAACTTAGCAGTTTGGCCTAAGAGCGTGATAGAATTAGTACCAGGCTTCAAAATAAGTCCTGGGATCAATTAAAATTCCTCAAGGTGGTGCCCCAGCATGGCCACAGTCTTATGACTGAAACAAATAAAAGAATAAACAAAAAGAATCTCTCTCTCTCTCTCTCTCTCTCTATATATATATATATATGTGTGTGTGTGTGTGTGTGTGTGTGTGTGTGTGTGTGTGTATGTGTGTGTGTGTGTGTGT
>NC_068998.1:38612625-38616142 GCF_001194135.2 Octopus bimaculoides
GAATTGAGTCATGACCAATGAGAATCCTGACCTTTTTATTTCCCTTCTTGTTCAAACCTCTTTTCATCGAAAACAGCAGTTGTGTTCTTGACAAAATAAGACTCGTAGAATGATTGATCAGGTGAAAAAATATCAAAAAGTGAAAATCTGTAACTCTAAATGCCATACTTGTTTGCATTTTCATGACACTTTCAGTGAATATTAGCAATCAACCTTATTTTGATATTCAGGTCAGCAATTTAACTCAAGCCCTTGATATGTTTTTCTCTATCACTGATTTTCTTTTTTTTTTTTTCTTTCTGAAATGTATTTAATTTCATAGATAGAAAGAAGATAATGATAAACTCCATTACACAGATGCTGAGATGTACACAAACAGTATTGGCAATGTGGGTTCAATTCTCTGATGCTGTTTCTTCACCTTACTCTGTTAATGCAATTGGAAAAAATCATGAACGTTGCATCTTTATTCCTCTAATCAAGTGACTCTCAACCATTTTTTGCTCTGTGAACCCCTTCGATTCCTGTTTTACTAAAATGGACCTTCATAACCATTTGACGTTTAAAAAATCTCATATTTTCATAATTAAATATTATTAGGAATTGTATAAAATATTTGTTAAAGTATTGTGTATTTATCTTATCTTTTATCTTTTATCTGTTTCAGTCATTAGACTGTGGCCATGCTGGGGTACCACCTTGAAGAAATTTTAGTCAAATGAATCGACCCCAGTACTTAATTTTTTAAAGCCTGGTACTTTTGACCAAACTGCTAATGTTATGGGGACATAGACAAACCAGCACTGGTTGTCAAGCGGCGGTAAGAAACAAACACACACACACACACACACACAAGTACAGAGCTTACTGAAGTCAACTTTGCCTTTCATAGTTTTGGGTTTGATAAATAAAGCAGCAGTCCAGTGCTGGGATAAATTCCTCTCTCTCTCTCTCTCTCTCTCTCTGGATTGTGCTTGTAATTCAAAGGCGTGACCATATCACAGCTTGGTGACTGCATCTTTGTGCATGCCTTGCACAGCTCTCATAAATCTCAGCTTCTTTACACAAAATTATGTACCCAGGTGGATATCTCGAATATTTCTTCCATGGGTATCATTAGATTAATGAAGGTCAGTCGCAGATGTTAGCTATGTTTGACATAATGAGAGCAACTTATTTGGGGTAACTTTACATTAAGAAGTGGAAAGTACAATTTCTCATAATTCAGACTTCCTCATGAACCCAGCAGACAAAGGGGAAAAGGCATTGCCCTGAAAAATGGCAAGGGAGATGTGCTGGAACAGCTACTCTGACACATGGAGTTTGCACAAGACAATAGCATCAGAGTTACCTCCTGTTTGTCTTGTATTTGATGTTAATTCCCAGCAGATGTTTAGGTTTAACAATGTGTATGGTAGCTACAATGAATATGATAAAAAAACATTGTGGTGATGTCATGATCCTGTTTGAATCTGGAGTTAATACCTAAGGAGTCTGTTGGGCTTCTGCTAGTCTGAACACTGGCAGTGATGTTGTCAAATTGAAAAGCTTAGGATCATGACGAACTCAACAGAACATTAAAAAATATCTTCCAAAGAAGACCATGTGAGATACTGTTGAAAATCTTGAAAAGGTCTATAAAGACTATCCAGAGGAACTGATACTGTTTACAGCATTTCTCTTAGAGCTGGAAAGCAAAGGCAAAAAGTTCCTAGTTTTGATGGTAAAAAAAAAATCCTCTTTGAGTCTCATGTACACTCTTCTGAGCTAGTGGTTTAACCCAACGATTAAGAAAACTGGCTAGAACCTTTCCGATAATGGATATGAGTGAGGTCCTTTTGTAGCTATAGTCCGACCTGTCACCTTTCTTTTAGTACAGGTGACAATATTGCATCACTTAGATCATATGAAACATACTGGTAAAGGAGTTGAAATATTGTCCCTCCATTCTTGAAGACTTCAGCCATCTTCTTTGAGACCCTGTCCAAGTGTGATCGTTGCCAGAGCACCAGCTGTCTGGCTTTTGTGTTGGTGGCACGCAAATAGCACCATTTGAGCGTGACTGTTACCAACGTCACCTTCCTGGCACTTGTGCCAGTGGCACATGAAGAGACATTCGAGCGAGTTTGTTGCCAGTGCTGCTGGACTGGCTCCTGTGCAGGTGGCATGTAAAATACACCATTTCAAGCATGGCCGTTGCCAGTACCTCCTGACTGGCCTTCGTGCCGGTGGCACATAAAAGCACCCACTACACTCTCGAAGTGGTTGGCATTAGGAAGGGCATCCAGCTGTAGAAACTCTGCCAAATCAGATTGGAGCCTGGTGCAGCCATCCGGTTCACCAGTCTGCAGTCAAATCGTCCAACCCATGCTAGCATGGAAAGCGGACGTTAAACGATGATGATGATGATGATGATCAATAGGTCTGAAGGAGATGTGTTTATAAACAGCATCTTCATCAATTTTTTGGATAGCAATTTAGGAGACATTTGCTCCTTCTATAGCACTGGTTGATTTGGGGCATTAGAATTTTTAATTGTTGTACCATCTCAACTTTGAGGTGACTATCAGTCAACCAATCAGAAGCCATAAATGGCCTTTGTAGAAGAATTGTGATTAACATTGGCATTGACTTGACATTAGATCTCTTTAGTCTCTTCCATCTACCTTTAGTCTTTTAACACACAGGTTGTTTTCTGTATTAGAGTTTTGCTTTTCTGATAGGCTTTCCTCATATTCATGATTTCAAGACTTGACAAATATTTAAGCAAAGTGTAATCATTTAGACCTTGGAAGTTACCAGGAAGTTTTGCAGCAGTTCTTCTGTTGCAAAAAGGTATTAGTGATGATACGATTATGTTTGGTTAACATCTTTGAAGAATGTTAAACCACCAGTACTGCCAAGAATTGGCTTTGGTAAGGTTGACACAAATGCTTTGATTGAAGGACAATTGAATTTTTCAAGCAAATCTTCTACAATGAACTAAGAAAAGGAAAATGGATGAAAGAAGGACAGCTGAAATTACACTTCAAGAACATCCTATAGGCAGCATTTATAAACTGCAGCATTTGTGTGAACTACAGGGAAGCTTTCTCTTCTGACAGGAAAGCCTGGAGTTTTCTCATTCATCAAAGAGTGAATCACTTTGAATGATGACATTGAGAATATTGTGAGACCAGGAGGGAAAGAAGAAGAGAAGTTGCTGAACCCAAATGTCAAAATCTGCTCTCGTTTTTGAACTGCTCTACCCTCACTGTCAGAAGATATTCGCCGCTTGTACCTGGACACATGCTAATAACTCCTGAGCTCAAAGACAATCATATTCCTTTTCAAAGAACTACTGTGACAATAAAGACACACATAGATGCATCATCACCACCTTTGCCACTACCACTACTGCTGCCACTGCAACCACCACCACCACCACCACCACCACCACCTTAATACGCAAATAAAGTATATATATACACACATGTGTATGTATATAAGTATATTGGTACAAGTCCTCAATTTGGGG
>NC_068998.1:38616963-38624618 GCF_001194135.2 Octopus bimaculoides
ATATATATCCATATATATGTGTGTGTGTGTGTGTGTGTGTGTGTGTGTGCGTGCGTGCGTGTGTGTGTGTGTGTGTGTGTATCATCATCATCATCATCGTTTAACGTCCGCTTTCCATGCTAGCATGGGTTGGACAATTTGACTTAAGCCTTCATTAAGTTAAAATTTCATAGGCACATGAAACATGAATAATCATTCAAACATTTGCCATGAATGAAATTTTAGCCATTTTCGACTTGAAGGCTAGGTTGCCATAAATGAGATTTTAGCCACATATGACATGATAGGTAGGTCATTGGTAAGCTTGATTCCTATTGGTTGGGACAAACTAACTTCTCACCAAAATCGCTCCTATTGACCTCTTGTTATAGTACTGTACCAATTATTGAAAACCTTCAAGCTGGAGATTCTATTTATACCTGCTATAAGGGGCCTTAATCATAAATGGGGATGGATAGCTTTCTTATTGATATATTATATGGTCTTTTCATTTTGGTTCCTGAATGGTAATGTTTACCTGTCTTGTGAGCTAAGGTAATATAATATCGTTATTGTTAGTTTGGAAGTAGTTATATTTAAGCCAAATTCCTTGAATATATTTTTCAAGTCATTTTTATCTTTCTGGTTAGATTAATGGAACTTTTGTGCCATTGTAATTAAGTCGTTCCACAGAACTGTAAAGAAAGCCCTCTGCACATTCACTCAATTTTATATCACTGTCAAAATTCCTTCTCTTGTAAGTCTAGACTTCAGGAAGCAATTTACAGTGATGAACAACCTTGATATTAGAATAATAATAATAATAATAATAATAATAATAATAATAATAATAATAAAATATCAAAAGGTGGATGTTATATCACAATGGCTTCTACTGAGACATAAAATATAAAGACCTACTGTTCGATGTCTCCATGGGAAGCTATGACAGGACAAATGTGGCTGGACTTGCAGGTTTATTTATTGTTGATATAAGGAAGCCTCATATCATATCTCAGGTCTGTTGAGTGGGGGGGGAGAGATGGCTTGGCAGTATCAAACAACATGAATGGTTATATCATGGATAAATTCAGGAATGACTTGACAGGAATATTCAAGAAATTTGCTGCCAATCTGATAATAGCTAACTTCTTAGATATCACATTAGGTCTGGAGATTTGGCTGCTATTTCTTGCAAGCTGAGTGACTACACTAAGGCTCTTTCACTGCTGGATTGAATATCAGTTTACTGCTGTGTATATTTCTGGCAGAAACGTTAGCACGCCGGGCGAAATACTTAGCGGTATTTCGTCTGCGGTTACGTTCTGAGGTCAAATTCCGCCGAGGTTGACTTTGCCTTTCATCCTTTCGGGGTTGATAAATTAAGTACCAGTTACGCACTGGAGTCGATGTAATCGACTCAATCCCTTTGTCTGTCCTTGTTTGTCCCCTCTGTGTTTAGCCCCTTGTGGGCAATAAAGAAATAAGAATAGGTACAGTGACCTCTGCATATCATAAATGTGGGTACTGGGAAAGGCATTCAACAATTCCTCAAAAAGTTCCATCAACCCATTATCATGGTCATTGTTATCGTCATATATCATACGCCCGTAGCACATTGACAACACAACAATGAAATTCTTCCCAAGTAAGCATGAGTCCTCCAGCTGCCTTGCCACTCTTGTCCAACCAGCTCACGATATTGTCCAGCCATTGCATTCTTTGCCTGCCTTTTGATCTACCACCCTCCACTCTTCATTCCATAATAATGTTTTCCAGACCTCTGTTTCTTTGAATATGGCCATAATCAATGAGCTTTTGGTTTTTACACAATGTTCAAGAGTTGTCGTCTTTCACTTACTCATTTGTCCAATCGACTCCTGGCATTCTTCTATACTCCCACATTTCAAATGCATTGATTATATTCTCTTCAAATTTACTCAGGGTCCATGCCTCACAACCATAAATGCTCATTGGCCAAATGAGGGCTTGCACAGGCCTTGTTTCTAACTGAGAAGGGACACTTTTACTACTCCAGATTCTATCAAGCTTCTCCATGGACGTTCTTACCATGGCTGGTCAAGTCCTAATTTCTTTCTTAACATGTGGCATCATCAAAGACTTGGGTTCCAAGATGCATGTACAATTTGACCTGTTCAAACCGGTATGAAAAAGTGAGCATTAAAAAAAAACTATACAATGATGACAATGACGACGATAATGGTTGTAGTGTTGTTGTTGTTGTTGTTGGTGGTGGTGGTGATGGTGGTAGTGGTGGTGGTGACAGTGGCTGTGGTGGTGGCAGCATTGATAGTAGTGGTATTGTGATGGTTTATGAGGTTGGATTGTCTCCATGACAAAACGCTATATTCATGTCGTAAGTGTTGCACCAGTCACCGTCACAGTGATCACCTCTTTGATTAGTTTGATTAAGTAATTGTGAAAGTAAATCTATTTCCATTCTAAAGTAAAAATATTTGTTTTGCAACTATTTCCGATTCTGTTCTGGCTTTTGTGCTAAGAACAAAAACAAAAAAAAACAAAAAAAACAAATTTCTTTGAAATCTTTGTAATGACTAAGTTTTTACATTGTAAGTAATGATTACTCCCTATCATCATATTCTATTCAGATAATAGATACTAGCATTCACAGAGACTTCCGTTTCGTAATAATAAATGCCTTGTGTGTGTGTTTGAAACAGGATCTGAGAACAATCTGTCTAATTACTGGACTTATAATTATTACAATCTTGAAATTTGAATGTCATTTCAATCAAGACTTGTGAAGATAAACAGCTGAGAACAAGCAGTAGAATAAGATTATCAGGGAGATTATAACAGAAAGTTACAATGGCATAATTGGTCCGCTGCTAAATTATAAACGTCTGAGTTAAGAGTTCAGACTCCATGGCAAACATGGTTTCCAGTTCAATCCCACAAATATGGCACCCTTGGGCCATTGTCTTCTGCTATAGTCGCAGGACCTACCAAAGCTTTGAGTGAGTTTGAGAGATGCAAACTGAAAGACACTGAAATAATAATAATAATAATAATAATAATAATAATAATAATAATAATAAAGCTGTAGTGAACACCTATATAGTGTGTGTGTTTGATTGGCAAAATATGACCATCCCCAAGTATGACATATATATATATATATACATATATATTTCTATGTATGTATATATGTATGTATGTATGCATATATATATATATATATATATATACACACACACACACATATATATACCTTCACACACACACATACATACACACACACACATACAGGCTGCAATGCTATTTTATATTATTAATTTTGTGCATTGTTTGTTTTTGATTTTGTTGATTACACAGTATAGTAGGATCAGTTGGGCACTGTTTGTGAGAAAAGCAGCTCCATGACACAATTCCCTCTGCCAGAAATTTGGAAATGACATCTGTACCTCTATTGAAAGGAAGATAACGAAAATTAAACCAATAATAATAGTAATAGTGATGTAATCTTGTATTTGATTGACTGTTTGCCAATATCGAATAACATCCTCAATTTTTAGGTGTTTCTATAAGTTAAGTCAATCTCCTTTCGTTTGAAAGATGTACCATATTCACTTGTGTACAAATCACACTATTTTGTACTTGATTTCAAATGAAAATAAAACTACGGTGTGATTTATAGACACATCAAAGCCAAAACTATGATTGGGTGAAAAACATTTGTATCTAAGTACAACTCTAAATTAGGAGTGCAACTTATAAATGAGCACAACTTACATACAGGTAAATATGGTATGTTTTTATGTGTTCTGAGCATGCAGTTCACGCACACATACCAATTATCTCCCTACAACACTCAGGGCTAATAGGATTAAACAACAAAACGGATCCTGAAGAAACAGAATAAATACTGAACTGGACAACAGTTCTAATCTTGAATAACAGATCGGATTGCACAGAGCAGAACAGATCCCAAAGTACAAAGCATAACCTGAACATAATAGCTCGATCTTAAATATTGTATCAGATTCTGAATAACAAATTTGATTCTGAATAACCAGTCAAATCCAGAGTAACAAATCACTCCTAAATATACCCATTAGATTCTGGATAAGAGATAATCTAAATGATCCCTACATAATAATAACTTATTATCTGATAGTTTCTGAACCTTAAATAATACCTTTTAAACAATGTTAAAAAAAAACCCAAAACAAAACAAAAATTTAGAATAGGTGTTGGAAGTTTGAACATGCAAGGGCTTTTGAATTGTCGAGGGAGTGATGAGAGATGGCTAAAACAAAAGCATGGTTTACTGTGAGGTAAATCTCTCTTTGTTGTGCAGTAATGTCTTCCAATTAAACTTCAAGCACCAAAGCTTCTGAGCTTCCTTCAGGGAAGATACATTAATATGAAAATTACAGCTTTGATTGTATAAGCTCTATGTTGTCAGATGATTGCACAGGTAGACAAAGTGGTTTCCTCCCTCTCGTACTGGATCTAATCAGAAGCTATCAGTGCAATTATTTGTTGTTGCGGAGTAATGAAGCCATCACAGGGGATCAATTAACACTTAGAGAGAAAGAATCCTAGCAATAAAAGCTGTCCTTCCAGAATGATCTTTCTAAACAGCATCAATATTAAGCTGGCTCCAATTCAATAAAGAATTATCAGCCATCTGTAAAATGATAACAGAGAATAAATACTCTCCATATCGGTGACCAGCTAAAGTAGGTAGGTTTCGGTGCACTTATTAAATTGCTATTTAATCAATACGTCCATTGTGAGAATGGTCAGTAGGTCTTTGGCACAAAATACAGTAGCATGGTGACAAAATCAACAACAAAAGCAACAACAACAACAACAACACTATTCAGTATAATGTCATTTCAAAACTAAGCTATCCCCTCCCCCACCCCTGCCTGCTTTATCTTATTGCTTTTGATATAGAAATGAAACTTTAGACATGATATTTATCGTTGGGGAAAGCATGAACATCACAATATCTGCTTATCAGTCCACTATGTAAATCAGAAATGTTGTACTACTTATGAAGCCTGTCTCCTCACGTTTACCCTCGTCATCATTGTCATCATTATCATTGTCATCATCATCATCATCATCATCATTGTTGGTATCATTATCATCATCATCACCACCTCAACCATCATTTACACTGCTAACATAACATTGCTAACACTACCAAATCACCACCACCACCACCACCATCAAGCCATCATCATCATCAACATTATCATCATCACCACTATCACCACCACTATCATTACCATCATCGTTGTCTTCCTCATCACCGCCGCTGCCGTCGTTGTCGTCGTCGTCGTCGTCGTCAATATCCTTGTAGCCGTCATCATACTTTTCTTTACCATGTCTGGTTAATTTTTCATAAATCGATTCTGGATAAACTCCCACTGTTTTCGTAATTAGTTCAAGTAATGTCCCCTTCATTTGTCACCCTTGTGGCAAATAAAACAAATAACAGCAGTAATTATTATTATTATTATTATTAAATCAATAATGGCGGTTGACTGACGGAATTATTAGACCATCAGACGAAAATGCCTGGCAGTATTTCTTCTGAGTCTTTACATTCCTAGTTCAAATCTTGCCATGGTCAATTTTGCCTTTCACCCTTTCATGGCTGATCAAATAAAGTACCAGCTGAGTGCTGGGGTCCATGTAATCAGCTAACCCCTTCCCTTCAAAATTTGGGCTTTGTGCCTATAGTAGAAAAGGTTATTATTATTATTAATTATTATTATCATCATCATCATTATCATTATCATCATCATCATCATCATCATCATCATCATCATCATCATCATCATCATCATCATTATGGTGGCAGGCTGGCAGAATTGTTAGCATGCCTGATGATATGCTTAGTGGTATTTTGTCTGCTGCTATGTTGTGAGTTCATCCTTTTAGGGTCGATAAATTGCCTTTTGTCCTTTTGGGGTCGATAAATTAAGTACCAGCTAGACATTGGAGTCAATGTAATCAACTATCCCCTCCCCCAAATTTCAGGCCTTGTGCCTATAGTAGAAAGCATTATTATTATTATTATTATTATTATTATTATTATTATTATTATTATTATTGTTGTCATTGTTCAACATTTGGTAGTTTCAGACAAATTTCTACTGCTACACCTCCATGTTGCTTGGGTGTGTGCAGCATTGGGTGCTCTTTTTGTTGTTGGGAGTGTGAAAACCCTTCCTTGGTATCATATTGCATCAGTTTCTTTTTTTTTATGGAGGTGTGTTGCAGTCTTTTGTTGTATTGGTGTTTGTATTGTGTGTCATGTGCATAATGCATTGAATACATAGTCTGTTGGTGGTAATTTATTTTATTGGATATTTACTGTATAGAGTGTGTCTCATGTTTGTGGATTGTTTTGTTTAGGCTGTATTAAGGAGTTGATAGTGTCTTGCATAGGATGTGGCCTGTTCCTCGCAGGGTTATTTTTTGGATTAGTAAGTAGTGTTGAGGATCCAAGTACGGCTTCTATGTTTTTAATAAATGCTATGAAGGGGCTTTTCTTGCCATCGTTTTATCATGATCTGTTGCTGTTCCAGTTTTAGTTTGGATTTCAGTTGTTTTATAGCTTTTGTTGTTTCTTCTTTTTCTTCATAGTTGTTAGGTCCTGTGACTTCTTTTTGGTATTTGTCAGTTTCCTCAAAGACTGAAAACAGTTTTTTGCTTTGTTCGTGTTTTGTGGCTATTTGTATTAGTTTTCCTTGCTTCAGAAGTAGATATTTCTGTAGTCCTATGGTGATTATTTTGCAATAGTTTTCTAGCTGTATAAGGCCTCTACTACCTTCAATATGTTGTACATATAACCTTTCTATGTCAAATTTTGGGTGGTGCATCCTAAACCCTGTCATTATTTTTCTTGTTTTCCTGTCCATTTTGATTAGTTCATTTAGAGTCGAGTTAAGAATATTGTAGCAATAACTTATAACTGGGACGACTAAAGTGTTGATACCTATTATCTTGTTTTTCACATTGAGCTCTGTTTTCAGTATTAATCTAACTCATCTATAATATTCTTTTCTTATCTTCTCTTTCATTTCTGTGTGTTGTATCATATCTAGTTCATTGATTCCTAAGTATTTGTATGTCTGGCTTTGGTCTAATTGTCTTATTTCATTTGCTTTATCTACAGTGATGCTGCTACTCTTAACTAGAATTCCTCTTTTCAAGGTTGCTTTGGCACATTTGTCTGTAGTAATATTTCCAGCTGTTCATCATTTGTAGTGCACTGTTTTAGATCATAAGAGGTGGCTGATTGTTTTGCTGTAACAGCTGTATCAATGGAGGGGAGAGAACATGTTGTTATTATTATTATTATTATTATTCAGTAGTTTTATTTTTATAACGTGCTTTCACTTCACTACCGAGCGCAGCTCTGTGCGCCTTGGGTATGTGCTGTGGTTTGCTGTGATGCTCTTATGGTTACTGTATTGAAAGTGTTTTGCGTAGGATGCGTGCAGTGCCCAGTAGTGCTATTTTCTGTATGTTATATATATTTGTAAGTCCTGGTGTATTTGCTATGTATTTGTCTGAATATTTTTTTTATTATACCTAAGGCACCTACTATGATAGGAATTGTTTCTGTTTTTAGATTCCACATTCGAGTTATTATTATTATTATTATT
>NC_068998.1:38625617-38633593 GCF_001194135.2 Octopus bimaculoides
CTTTTGCCAAACCGCTAAGTTACGGAGACGTAAACATACCAGCATCGGTTGTCAAGCAATGGTGGGGAGACAAACACAGACACAAACAAACACACACACACATACATATGTATGTTGCCATCCGGTTTCACCAGTCCTCAGTCAAATCGTCCAACCCATGCTAGCATGGAAAGCAGACATTAAACGATGATGATGATGATGATGATGACGACGGGCTTATTTCAGTTTCTGTTTACCAAATCCAATCACAAGGCTTTGGTCGGCCCGAGGCTATAGTAGGAGGTACTTTCCCAAGGTGCCACACAGTAGAACTGAACCCAGAACCATGTGGTTGGTAAACAAGCTACTTACCACACAGCCATTCCTGCGCCTATATGTATATATGTATGTATATATACTCACACACATTTAAAATTTTTGTTTTTTTCAAGAATTGGACACGGAAAAACAAAATGATAATCATTGTCTCTTGATAAGTCTCCAGTCTTTGAGATTATCTATTATTCTCAGTTTGAACTGGTTCCTTTTTATCATTAATGCCTTTGGGAAAAAAAACATTAACATAAAAAATGTGCATTACCACACACCCATAAATATCAGATTTTTATGTTTACCATATATGTCTTGGTTAAATTGACATAAAAATATCTTGCTGCCATAATATCAGATGGAAAGAATGAATTACTATTGAGTTGTAATCTGAATTTTTTTCATGGAAGTACTCGCTCAGGTGAGTCCTTCGTGTTACCTTTTCCCTTTTCTATACACTAACTTGGACCCAGTTTTCATTCTAGGTAGGGCAATGGTTTGTAGAAATGGAAGTGGTTACTGAAAATGAATTGAAATAAAAATTCATAAAAAATTTGAGAAAAGTCAGGGGCTCTCAACTGTAGTTGTACCCAATATGCAAGGTCTTTCCAAAAAGACCTGAAGTTTGTGGCTGTTCTTTGTAGCATCATCAACTTCCAAGTAAATCAATGGATTGGGCCATAAAGTATTTATTTATCCTCAGCAAGCCATAGCATACATAGATCAGAATTGGGTTCCTTGACCCATGGGGCCTCAGGGCAAACTGCCCAGTGTCCATACCTTAAGACAACACTGCAATAGCTTATATTTGGCAATTTGTAACATATTGAGGGGCAGCATTGAAGCTCTAGTGTATTTCATATATTAGGTCAAATGTGAAGTGAGAGTTCTACTAGATTAACATGTTCCATTAATGCCCATCAACTCCTGTTTGGCAAAGTCAAGTTTAAATTTAAGATGGCTGTTGTTTTATCACCATCTAACCCTTTGGTATTTAAACTGACCAGATCCCGCCAAAATATTCTATCTGTTTTATGTTCAAAGTGACCAGATCCATTCTTTCCAACTTACCCTACAATGTCATTCTAAGAATAAAACTATTACATCATTGAAATCTTAAAGCTATGAGATAATGTATGGTTAATTCAAAACAATTTAAATAAATAAGTGTTACATTTGACAGAATAATCTGAATGCTAAAGGGTTGAAGCTGCAGGAAAGTTCAAAGTTAAAAGTGTGAGATAACAAAACTCCCACCAACTTTACAGTCCTGCCACTGTTTATAGCAGTTAACTATTTCACGTTGTATGCCTTGGGGATGACTTTGGACTATATCAAACAGTGGGGCCCTGGTTCAGAAGTTCCAAGGTTTTGAAGAATTTGGAATTATCTTATGGCCACTACTATTTCTACATCTACTCTAGCCTAGATACTAGTACCTGTCAGGGCCCCAGCTATGGGCTAATTAGCATATTAGGGCTCACCTACGTATGCATTATGGAGTGTAGAGAGCAAGATGACACAAGTAAGACATCTTGGTTGTCCACTGCATCTGTCTCCATCCTTAGTTGTCTTGACCTGGTCTTGTCACTGGACTGGAGATGGTCACACAATGGAGTGAGGTGGACAATGTGCAACTCTTCTTCACATTAAACAAAGACACAGCATAAATCAACAGTCTTCCTTAAGGAAAGTTAGGTGGTCCTCGTTGCTCCAATGGATGAGCATGAGTTTGGTCAAAGGCACAAAAGTCACTGCCAATGACATGATATGAACCACTAATCTCTAAGTTGGTTCCTATATCACTTTAAACAAAGTCATAGCATAAGTCAACAGTCATCCATTAGGATAACCACACACATACACATACACTCATTCATACACTCTCTCTCACTCACTCACACTTACACAAACACACTCACACACATACACATACATTCATACACTCTCTCTCACTCACACATACACAAACACACTCACACACACACACACTCATTCATACACACTCTCTCTTTCTCATACATACACACACACACTCACACACATACATACACACTCATTCATACACTCTCTCGCTCTCTCTCTCATACATACACACACACACACACACACACATGCACACTCACTCTGTCTCTCTCTTTCTGTCATACACATACACACACACACACACACACTCATTTGAAGGCACATAGTCAAGTGCTTCGGGTATTGTGCTCATGATTGCAAGATTGTGGTTTCAATTCCTAGACCAGTCGTTGCGTTGTGTTCTTGAGCAAGACACTTCTGTTTCGTGTTGACTCAGCTCTAAACATCCTGTGATGGACAGGCATTCTGTTCAGGTGGGGAATGCTGGCCAACCTACCCAGCCAATGGGGGGGGGGGGTAGCTTTATATGAAAATGTTGTTACATGTGATAATCTGGTCAATACAGGGATACAGTGATATATGCATGTGTGTGTGTGTGTGATTGTGTGTGCGTGTGCAGTGTGTGTGCGTGTGCAGTGTGTGCGTGCGTGTGCAGTGTGTGTGTCTGTGTGTGTGTGATTGTGTGTGTTTGTGCCTGTGTGTCTGTGTGTGTTTGTGTCTGTATGTGTATGCACGTGCACACATGTGCATATATGTAAATGTGTGTGTGTGTCTGTGTTTGTTTGTGTATGTGTGTGTATATGTGCATGTGTGTGAGTGATTGTGTGTATATGTATCTGCATCTGTGTGTATGTACGCCTGTGCATGTGTGTCTGTGTGTGTGTGTGGGGGGGGTATGTGTATGTGAGTGTGCATGTGTGTGTGGGGCATGTGTATGTGAGTGTGCATGTGTGTGTGTGTGTCTATCTGTCTGTGTCTATGTGTGTGCATGTCTGCGTGTCTACGTGTAACACACCTAATATGTTCTATTTGTCACTGAACCACTCACAAATTATCATAGAAATGGCTGTTCAAGTGCTGACAAACTTGTTTTTTTTGTGTATATCTTTGAAAATTACCAAATCAAAATAATCATGCATCTTCATAGCTGAAGTTTCCTTGATGCCAGAAAATACAGTGTTTTTGGCAACGAATACAGCAGAACTGCAATGACAGGATGCAAACCTGCTGACACCATGTTTCATTATCTGAGACTCTCTTTACTCAGATATTGCAACATTCTAAAACTCATTGCTCAAAGATAAGGAGACACTCATTAATTATACAATACTCTCGTTAATTGCCATGGTAAAACAGTATGTACTGCACAGCACCTGGCTCGTTAAAAAGAGAAATCTGTTTTAAGTCTACAGGCTCATTAACCCTTTAGCAATCAAGTTTTTCTGTTGAATATAAATGTTTATTTATTCACATTGTTTTGAATTAATCATGGATTATCTCATAGCTTTGAGATTTTGATGAAGTGATTGTTTATTTTTAGAGTGACATTCTAGCATGGGTGTCAGCGGCCAAAGCTGGCTGGTTTGAATATGAAACAAAAAGAATATTTGGGCTGGATATGGTCAGTTTCTAAGTTGTATGCTGTATTTTCTGGCATACAAAACAAATTTGTCAGACCAAAATTTAGTCGAAAAAAAGATAAGTCAACTTAGGTGCAGGTGTGGCTGTGAAGTAAGAAGCTTGCTTCCTCCTTTATCGCAAGGAAGGGCGACCGAGAAATTATGTTCGTGGAGTGCACAATCAGTCCATTGTGGCCTCCGCAGGTGACTACGGCGGTAGTACAGCATTCAGTGTTGTCAAGGGCCATGGAGACCCTTGACAAAAAAGAGTTCGCATTCCTTTTTGCGGGCCCTGACTTGTCGCTGCAGAGTTGTCTGCGGGCGGTGGGTCAACTTGCTTGGGGGCCCAAATGATTGGGGGTTTTTTTTCATGTATTTTTAATGGTTTTTATTGAACTGCTTGAACATTGATTTCGAGGGGTTTTCTGTTGGCGGGCGCCGAATACCCCTCTCATTTATATCATCCATACCTTATCATCCTTCATGTCAGTATGTATGGATGACCACAATTCTACTTAGCTTGATGTAATCCTCATCGACTCAAATTTAAAACCAAAATCCTTAAAGCTCTTTGGTCAGATTAAATAACTCACTAAAGGGCGATTCAAGATATATATATATATATATGTAGAGAGAGAGTAACTGGTTGAGAATAGAAGAAATAGTGGTGTACTTAAACAAAGGCAGGTGGGTGGGGTGAAGGAAGGAACTTTGCAGACTGGCCTAAGCTCAACAATTAGACCACAATAAACCTTACCAGTGAAGACAGAAATAAACACAGAGTGTGCTCAGGCGTGAAAGAGCAGTCTGCAAATTTCTGGAGAAGTAAAATGTAATGGTTTGATTGCTACCATCTTTCATTCTTGCCATCATCTTTATTGTTATCATTGTTCTTAGGATTGCCTGCCGTCAATGCCAACACCAGCGCCAATACCACCACAGCTACTACTACCACTGCCACTAACGTCATTTGCAAACAGCCATCACAAGAGTTACCATCTTCAACCCCTATGATGACCACAATCGCCACCACCACCACCACCACCACCACCACCAACACCAAATCCACCACCACCACCACCACCACCACTACCACCACCACCACCAACAACAACAACAACACCACCACCAAACCCATCACCACCACCACCAATGCTACCAACACTGTAACCACTATTACTACTACTGCTGCCACCACCACCACCACCACTACTACTGCTGCCAACACCACTGTTGCCACCACCACCATTGCTGCCACCACCATCACCACTGCCACCACCACCACTGCCACCACATCCACCACTACAATCACCACCATCATCACCACCATCACCACAGTCACCACCATCACCATCACCACTATCAACAGCATGATCTCCATCACCCAGCCAACATCATCTCTACCACTGCCAAAACCACCACTGCTGCTAATACTGACCACTACTACTGCTACTGTAGCCACCACCCCCACTACCTCCATTACCACAACCACCCCCTCCACCATAACTGTTAGCTATGGTGCAACCACCAACAGTAATAAGTGTTCCTTCACCATCGTTAGATAGTAAAGTATTATTTACAACAAATTTTATTATAGTTCTATATTTAAGAGATGAGAAATTATGTGCATTAATTATATTATTTACATTCGACGGATATTTGTCCTCATCTTGTTTGTTGTTAGCACAACATTTCAGCTGATATACCCTCCAGCCTTCATCAGGTGTCTTGGGGAAATTTTGAACCCAGGGTAAGAGTGAGGTGCCAGATCTGGTTGGTTTGGACATAAAGTGGGTAGAAAATTTGGGCTGGATATGACTGGTTTAAATACTAAAGGTTTAAAACTAGATGTCCATGGGAACTCTTATATGGTCTTATAGCTGGATCTATAACAGAATTAGAGAAGAAATTCTCATTACAGATGCAAAATAAAGAATTGAGAGACTTCATAGTCAATTTACAAAAACTGAGGTACTTGGGTTTGTATAAGGTACTTGGGTACATGGTTATGTGGGAAATTAGATGGGATCTTGTGTTCTTTCTTTGAGAATTTACTGACTGTGAACCACCTCCAAGTAAGTGGAGGTGCATGGCTTAGTGGTTAGAGTGTTGGACTCATGATCATAAGATTGTGGTTTTGATTCCTGGACTGGACGACGCATGGTGTTCTTGAGCAAAATACTTCATTTCATATTACTCCAGTCCACTCAGCTGGCAAAAATGAGTAATCCTGCAATTGACTGGCATCCCATCCAGGTGGGGAATTTATATGCCATGAAACCAGGAAACCAGCCCTTATGAGTCTGTATGACTCGGGAAGGTAACTTTGCCTTTGTCTTTTACCTCCAAGTAAACTTTTCTTATATCTCTCACATCTTTTCCTGCACTCATCTCAATTGTGTATCTCTCTCTCTCTCTAGATCTTGTTCTAACCATTTTAACTCAATAGAATCATTTCATACCTGCAATATTCTTGCATCAGATTTTTCCAAATTTTTTTATAAACAATCGGTACAACATACTTTTTGAAAATTAAAATTAATATTTTTCATGACACATTAGTTAAGTTTTGTCAGCAAATTGAAATAAACAAATGAATAAATAAATACATAAATATTGATTTACATGTCACCAATCACAAATTTAATCGTTTAGATTCTTGAATATATTTCACCACCAAAATAATTGATCTGACTAAATTTCATGACACACCTGAGATAATCAATGACACGCTAAAGTATTTTGGCACATACTTTGGAAATCTGTGAATAACACAACAGGTGTAGTTTAGCCCTAGGCCAATACAGACTGATCAGGTCAATGATCAAAAGCATTCCAACCATGACCAGCCCATCCATTTCTTGGGCATTGAATATGTAAAGCTGAATTATCTACTATATCTCTTCCTTTGCATGACTATAGGATATAAATATGTGGGACATTTGATTGTTATTTCTAGCAGACCCAGTGACTCTATAGAGACTTCTTCTACATTTGAATGGTTTATTTTTATTTATATATATCTTGTTGCATTTTATGAAAAATAGTGTCATTTGGTTACATGTTTACAATGGGCCAGTCAATGATTCACTATGTTTCTGATGGCAAGTGTGACAAAGGAGTATCTGTATAACATGGACTGAACAAATATCACTAGAGGTTTTCGTTTTAAAGTACCAGTTTATCGAGGGCTTTTTTGGGTTGAAGTTTACATTTTTACTGACATGTTGTTGTTGGCACTCCATCGCTTACGACGTTGAGGGTTCCAGTTGATCCAATCAACGGAACAGCCTGCTCGTGAAATTAACATGCAAGTGGCTAAGCACTCCACAGACATGTGTACCCTTAACGTAGTTCTCGGGGACATTCAGCGTGACACAGTGTGACAAGGCTGACCCTTTTGCATTACAGGCACAACAGAAACAGGAAGTAAGAGTGAGAGAAAGTTGTGGTGAAAGAGTACAGCAGGGTTTGCCACCATCCCCTGCCGGAGCCTCGTGGAGCTTTAGGTGTTTTCGCTCAATAAACACTCACAACGCCTGGTCTGGGAATCGAAACCGCGATCCTATGACCGCGAGTCCGCTGCCCTAACCACTGGGCCATTGCGCCTCTACATTTGATTTACCCCTGACATATATCAGGGGTAAATCAATTACATCACCCTCAGTGTTCAACTGGTACTTATCTTATCAACTCTGAAAGGATGAACGGCAAAGTTGACTCTGGTAGAATCGGAACTCAAAATGTAGAGACAGATGAAATACCACTAAGTATTTTGCCTGGTGTGCTAACAATTCTGCCAGCCTGCCACCCTAATAATAATAATAATAATGATAATAATTATAATTACTATTATTCAGGGACTTTTTAAGCAGGGTGGACTACTCAACCTGAAGAAAATTCTAACTGGGCCCCACCTGCAAAGTCATGCACTGTTTATCTTGATATGAGATCACCATGTCGCGCACATATGGTTGTGATGCATGTACCTGGTGTACCCTTATCAGATGGGTAGTCATGATGGGTATACTGGGCTTCGTATATTTTACCCCATGTCACTTTGATGGCATGCACTGCTCTCTCACTCAAATCATCATCATCATCATCATCATCGTTTAACGTCCGCTTTCCATGCTAGCATGGGTTGGACGATTTGACTGAGGACTGGTGAAACCGGATGGC
>NC_068998.1:38634191-38635527 GCF_001194135.2 Octopus bimaculoides
AAGATACTTACACTCTGACGGGTATTCACATTGACATTACACATCCAACGGAGCATACTGGCTTCATTCCTTGCGAGCTTACGTATGTCCTCAGCAGTTACAGCCCATGTTTCACTGCCATGTAGCATGGTTGTTCGTACGCATGCGTCATACAGTCTGCCTTAATAATAATAATAATAATAATAATAATAATGATAATGGTTTCAAATTTTTCCACAAGGACAGCCATTTTGGGGGAGGGGATGAGTCAATTACATCGATCCCAGTGTTTCACTGGTACTTAGTTTATCGACCCCGAAAGGATGAAAGGCAAAGTTGACCTCAGCAGAATTTGAACTTAGAACATAGTGGCAGACAAAATCCCACTAAGCATTTCACTTGACATGCCAACAATTCTGCCAGTTCGCCACCTTAATAATAATAACAACAACAACAACAACAACAACAACAACAACAACAACAACAACAACAATAATAATCTTTTCTACTATAGGCACAAAGCCTGAAATTTGGTGGGAGGGGACTAGTCGATTACATCGACCCCAATGTTTCACTGGTACTTAATTTATTGACCCTGAAAGGATGAAAGACAAAGCTCACCTTGGCAGAATTTGAACTCAGAAGATAGCGATGGGCGAAATACCTCAAAGCATTTCGACCAGCGTGCTAACGATTCTGCCAGCTCACTGCCTTAATGGTGATGATGATGGTGGTGGTGATGGTGGTGGTGGTGGTGGTGATGATGAGGAGGAGGAGGAGAAAGAGAAGAAAAAGAAGAAGTACAAGAAGAAGAAGAACAACAACAACAACATTAAGACAAAGACTCTAAGAGTGTAATTAGATAACAAGAAGAACGGGTTTTCGCAACGTTGAGTATCGGAGAAATTCTGATCTGGTATTTCAGAATTGCTGATCTGAGAAACGTGACTAAATGGTGAATCAAGTTGGTTTTCTTGCTGCTTGTATGATTGAACCAATAAACCTTTACTGCTGGATGCTGATTGGCTTGCTAGCCATAGCAGTAGCAGTGACAGAGCAATCAGCCATGGTCCCTGAAGGACAGAGTGAATGTTTAATCTTTGTTCTTGGACTATCATTCTGTGTCTGAAGAGATGGCACTATAGAACGGTAATAAAACCTCATTATTGAAACAATCAGGATGGGGGTTGTAACTAACTGCCTCACTTGCTAATGCACTCGTATAATACAGTTGTTATACATTAGCAAACACATGCGTATTTATACACAAGTATACATACATGCACAAATAACACACACACATATATGTATATGTGTGTGCATAAATATATATATATATATATATATATATATATAT
>NC_068998.1:38636472-38638453 GCF_001194135.2 Octopus bimaculoides
ATATATATATATATATATATATATATATATACATATACAGGTGTTGTGAGTAAACTGTTGTCTAAATTTCACAAAAATGAAAATAACAGACATCACATTTTAACAGATACATTCACCAAAATTACATAAAAATATCTTGAAATACTAAAGAGTAAATTTATTCAACCAAATCGCCATTTGCTTCAACCATGGCCTCCAGACAACTTCAGAATCTCCTGCAACTTTTCTGGACAGTCTCCTTGTTTAAGTTGGTGAATGCTGCCATAATCCTTGCCTTCAGTTCATTTTTGGCGTTACAAAGATTTTTGTTGGTCTCTCGCTCAACTGAGAGATTATGCGTGTTACAGTCTGGAGAGTTAAGTGGCCAGATGTTAGAGGTGATGTGATTGCAGAAATTGTCTGACAGCCATGACTGAGTTCTCCTGCTTGTGTGGAATGGCACAGACTCCTGTTGCCAGACAGGATCTTCCAGCAGCCACCCTCTTCACCCGGGGCAGCACTACCTCCTCCAGGCATTTGATGTAGGCCTCTGTGTTGCATCTGAGGCCATGTTGGAAGATGAATGGAGGCATAATGCTGCCATCACTAGTGATCACTCCAAACACCATGATGTTTACTGGATGTTTGATCTCTATCACTCTCGGTACATGTTTGCAGATTGCACTGTCCTCAGATTGACATCCGAAGATTCTGAAATGTCCATATAGGAGCTTTGAGCACGAATTGCTAAGCAGAGTGAATTGTGTCATAGTGCTGTTTTTCTCACAGAAGGTGCCCAACTGATCCTACTATACTGAGTGGTTGACAAAATCAAAAACAAACAATGCACATTCACGAAATTAGAAATTACAAAATGGTGACAATTTACCCATCACACCCTGTATATATGTATATATATGTATATGTGTATATATATATATATATATATATATATATATACACACACACACACACACACACGCACGCACATATATATACACACACACATTTTTATGTATATATATATATATATGTATATATATATATATATATATATATATAGTGTTCATTTTCGTTTTAACATTTGCTATTCCATGCTCGCATGTGTTAGACAATATTCTTTTCTACTCTAGGCACAAGGCCCGAAAGTTTTGGGGGAGGAGGCAAGTCAATTAAATTGACCCCAGTATACAACTGGTACTTAATTTATCGACCCTGAAAGGATGAAAGGCAAAGTCGATCTCAGCGGAATTTGCACTCACAATGTAAAAACAGACAAAATACCGCTAAGCATTTTGCCTGGCATGCTAACGTTTCTGCCAGTTCGCTGCCTTATGGATTAGACAAAATTACCTAAGCAGTATTTTACAGCTTGACACCCTTCCTGTTACTAACCCTTATCTTTAAAGGAAGAGATCTTTTATTTTATATGCCTTTGAAGGTGTAAAGGCCAGTAAATGATATGTTGAGAGGAAATGACAACATTACCACTTGTAGCTTGTGGTTTTTTCAGAGACCTGCAAATCTACACAAATACAGAGTCACCTGCATGCATGTACATATGTATACCGGTAAGTCCAACGACTGAAACAAGTAAGAGATAAAAGATGAAAAATTTCTATCTAGCTAGCAATATGTATAAATATACTCTTTTACTTGTTTCAGCCATTTGACTGTGGCCATGCTGGAGCACCACCTTTAGTCGAGCAAATCGACCCCAGGACTTATTCTTTGGAAGCCTAGTACTTATTCTATCTGTCTCTTTTGCCAAACCGCTAAGTTACGGGGACGTAAACACACCAGCATCGGTTGTCAAGCGATGCTTGGGGGGACAAACACAGACACACAAACATATACACACACATACATATATATAAATACATATATACGATGGGCTTCTTTCAGTTTCCGTCTACCAAATCCGCTCACAAAGCTTTGGTTGGCCTGAGGCTAAAGTAGAAGACACTTGCCCAAGGTGCCACGCAGTGGGACTGAACCCAGA
>NC_068998.1:38639779-38642031 GCF_001194135.2 Octopus bimaculoides
ATGAGTCGACCCAGCATTTAGTTTTTTTGCTAAGCCTGGTACTTATTCTATCAGTCTTTGTAACCAAACACCTAAGCTACGGGAATGTAAACACACCAACACCTGTTGCCAAGCAGTGGGAGTGAGGGATAAACACAGACACACACACGCACACACACACACACACACACATGCACACACACACACACACATATATATATGATGGGTTTCTTCCAGTTTCTATCTATCAAATCCACTTACAAGGCTTTGGTTGGCCTGAGGCTATAGTAGAAGACACTTGCCCAGGGTGCCATGCAGTAGGACTGAACCTGGAACCATGTGCTTGGGAAGCAAGCTTCTTACCACACAGCCATGCCTGTACCTATACACACATACATATCATCATCGTCATCATCCTTTAATATCCACTTTCCATGCTGGCATGGGTTGGACGGTTTGACCAGAGCTGGCAAACTGGAGAGTTGCACTATGTTCCAGACTGATTTGGCTTGGTTTCTATAGCTGGATGTCCTTCCTAACACCTTACAGTGTGTTGGTGCTTTTAATGTGGCACCGGCACAAGCACATTTATATGGTGCCAGCATGAGTGCTTTTCACATGGCACCAGCTCAGGGCTCTTGCAGGCCAATCCTCTTCATCAGGGGGAGCAGCCTTAACACTTCTGCTGTGGAGCACAAGTCTTCTTGAGTACAGCAAGGCACCAGATATCTTGATCCTTTGCCATCTCTTCTGAAAGATTCAGTATCCTGAGGTCATCCTTTAGTACTTTGTCCTATAACTTCCTGGGATTGAACTCAGAACTGCAGAGTTATGAAGTAAACATCCCGACCAATATAGTTCAAGCCTACACTGATTACATTCTCACTGTTTGGTAGGGTGGAACCATTGAGTTAACAGTGATATGTGGCAGCTATGGATGTCATATAATAGAGACTTTAGGATACAAACCATTGCTCCTCTGGCTTCTTGGTTGGAAACCAAATTGACTCAGTGGCCCGTATATAGCACCATTTGAGCATGATCGTTACCAGCTTCACCTTACTGGCACTTGTGCTGGTGGCACGTTAGTAAATCATTCAAGCAAGGTCGAGCGATGGCGTTGCCAGTGTCGCTGGACTGGCTCCTGTGCAGGTGGCATGTAAAAAACACCATTTTGAGCGTGGCCATTGCCAGTACCATGTTACTGGCCCTCGTGCTGGTGGCACATAAAAGCACCCACTACACTCTCAGAGTGGTTGGCGTTAGGAAGGGCATCCAGCTGTAGAAACTCTGCCAGATCAGATTGGAGCCTGGTGCAGCCATCCGGTTTCACCAGTCCTCAGCCAAATCGTCCAACCCATGCTAGCATGGAAAGCAGACGTTAAATGACAATGAGGATGAGGATGTTTGTGGCTTTGCCAACTCTTTATGAAGCTTAAATGTGAGCTACACTCTATAGGAGAGAATACTCATAGGACCAGTTGTTGTTTAATACTGTGCTACACAATATTTGTCCTTGGTTAGCAACTGTTATTTCCTATTTGCTTATCCCTAGAAAGTATGAACAATGGCAGATATTTCCTTCAAACTTTGCTTTTCTTACAATTATTCAACCCCCAAAGAGTCTCTCTCAACACATTGCTATGATGCTCTACCATTACTCCTGCTCATGATCAGAGATGTACATACTGACAGCCACTAAGGGACATGCTCAAGTGATTAATGTCAAGCAACTGACAAGCAAATCTGTGGTATTGAGCGAAATATTTGCTATAACGATATTTCTGCTTCAGCAACTCAGCGCTGAATCTGTCTGAAATGTAATGGAAAATAGATCTGTTTCAAAACATTGATGGCCAGGTCAGAAAAGCAAAGTTTAAAGGGAATAATAGTAATTTCCTTTGGTTTCTAGATAAAAGCAAATAAGAAATAGCTCTTACTAACCAAAGACAAAAAAGAAAAATTGTTATTCAGTGTAATCGACAGTTACACCTTCAGTATTGTTTTGAAAGAAAATATAAACTCTGACATTGCCATCAGCTTTGGTAAATTAACTTTCAGCCACCAACACTTAACAACCTTCTGTTCAACGCTGAACTTAAATCCTGATATGAACCATGAGAAGGTCAAAGAAAACTGTTCCAGTATATTGTCTCTTGGTTCAGCCCATTAATTTTTGTGCCTTAGTTGCTTCACCTGTATCACTGATATCATTGGAAATAAATTTGATAATTAAGAAAAAAAAAGGGGGAGGGAGTAGAGTTAAAAGGTAG
>NC_068998.1:38642041-38644555 GCF_001194135.2 Octopus bimaculoides
TATTGTCTCTTGGTTCAGCCCATTAATTTTTGTGCCTTAGTTGCTTCACCTGTATCACTGATATCATTGGAAATAAATTTGATAATTAAGAAAAAAAAAGGGGGAGGGAGTAGAGTTAAAAGGTAGGGAAATATGAAAGCCTTAGGGTACACTGACAAAGACTTCAGGAAATAAATCTAGCATTCTTTTTTTTTTTTTTTAATTAACACAGAATCTAGAATTATTTCTTTTTATTCTTTTAATTAACACAAAAATTGTGGTTTTTGGATTCATTTGTTCTAGTCTCCAGGCATCAATAATGTCTGTTTAATCCTTTCAGGTTTTCATTTAAATGTAATTAGACTTGAGTGTGTTAAATACTGAGAAGCCATGTTTATATTTTCTATCAGGATATGAAGAAGATGTTTCAAGTGAGAATTGCCATCTAATCTAACTGGTCTAATTTAAAACGTGGTCTCATGCCTATGCAAACAGAATGCGAAGGCAACAATCAATAAAATGCCAAGCAAAATACAATGGTATTTAGGTATGTCCTTTTCTGAGTTCAAAACGCATTCAGGCTGATTTCACAGTTCAATTGTTCTAAGATTGGTAAAATAAGTACCAGTCATATACTGGGGTTTGATGTGATCAAACTATACAGCACTAAATAAAAACATTTGCAGCTTGTGTCTATGTTAGAAATTATCATTATCAACATCGTTGTCATTGTCGTTGTTGTCGTCACTGTCATCATCGTCATCATTGTCATCATCATCATCATCATCATCATCATCATCGTCACCCTCACCATCATCATCATCATTGTCTAAGGAGGTGAGTTAGTAAAATTGTCAGCACAGAGGACGAAATGCTTTTCGTTCTGAGTTCAAACACTGCCAGGATCGACTTTGCCTTTCATCCTTTTGGGGTTCATAAAATAAGTACCAGTTATGTACTGGGGTTGATGTAATCCATTATTCTAGGCCTTGTGCCAACAATAGCAAAAGGTTAAACCAGACAAAATGCTTAGTGGCATTTTGTCCATCTTTATGCTCTGAGTTCAAAGCATAAAGATTGACTAAGATTGACTTTACCTTTTGTCCTTTCGAGGTCAATGAAACAAGTACCAGTTGAGCACTGGGGTCATTGTAATCAAGTGACCACCCTCCCCAAAATTTCGGGCCTTCTGCTTATAGTGGAAACATATCATTATTATTATTATTATTATAGCAGTAAGCTGGCCGAAATGTTAGCACGCCAGGCAAAATGCTAAGCAGTATTTCATCTGATTTTACGTCCTGAGTTAAAATTCTGTTGAGGTCAATAAATTAAGTAACAGTTGCGTACTGGGGTCGGTCGATCTGATCAACTGGCCCCCTCCCCCAAAATTTCAGGCCTTGTGCCTATAATAGAAAAGATTATTATTATTATTATTATTATTATTATTATTATTATTATTATTCACTAACATATTGAATTTCTTATTGTTTCTTCAGTTTAAAATTGATCTGTGGATATAAAGCTAAATTTGGTTCAATATTAAATGTAAAACTAATTTAATATGAGTGACCTGAAGTTCTGGAGTGATTTCCAACTGGTCAGTTTTAGTAGTGGTCATGTTAAATTAAAAGTAAGAGACAGTTTACCAATTAAAGTAAAAGCAACAAGCGATTGGTCAGTTACTGTTAAAAGCAAAGATACGATTGACCAGTTGAAATAAAAGTAAGAGTTCATTGGTCAGTTAAACAACAAAAAAGCTAGACATGATTGATAAGGCAAAACTATTGCCAATCTTGATTGGCTGATTGAAATAAAACTAGTCCAATCTGATTGGTCAGACAAAAGTAATATTAGTCCAGTATGAACTATTGATTATAGTCTGTCGCCTAAACTCAAGCTGCTGCTTTTGCTGCTGCTGCTGCCACAGCTACTGCTGCTTCTCCAAACCATTTTAGCGGAACTGAGAATCTATGTATTGAATAAAACACAATGTGAGGCTGTCTGGTTTGCTTTAACAGACCTACTTGAGACTTGAGATGCCAGACATGTGAAATTGAACAATTTTATCTTGGTTTTGCTGCGACAGTAAAAGTTGCTATTTCTATTCCTATTGCTAATCTTTGTCTTTATATGTTAGCAACAACATACACTGAGTTAATATTGCTGAACAGATTTTAAATAATATTTTGTTGTTGTTTACTTTTTTTTTCTTTCTTTATTTTTTTCCGTTTTGTTTTTGAGATGAAATATCGGTTTCTTTTTAACTACTCACAAGGGATAATTGATTGAATGGTAGTATTTTAATATATTTCTGGCACATTCTTTATCACCCATGGAAAGAAGAAAAGTACAGTTGAATCCAGTAGTCCAGGCCATACACACTGTCCCCATCATCACCATCATCATCATCGTCATCATCATGAAAGCCATCAATACCACTACCACCCTTACCACAACCACTTATAAAGCCTTACATCGTACATACATATGTGTATGTATATTTATATAACTATCTATATATTTATGTATATA
>NC_068998.1:38644930-38651486 GCF_001194135.2 Octopus bimaculoides
TATATATACCTATGTACCAGGGGGTGTTGTAAATTTCCTGGCTTTAAGGGTATTGTGAAAGGCCTGGTTGGAGGCCCAACCTTCCGAGTTCTTTTACAGGGCTTGGAAAAACCGAAGGACCACTGCAATGAGTGTGTGAATCTGAGAGGGGAATATGTAGAGTAAAATCATAATCAATTGAACCTCCAGTATTTTCTTCAACCCAAAGCCAGGAACTTTTCAGCACCCCCTCACGCACACGCACATGTGCATGCACACACACACGCACACACATACATAATTGTATGGCTGTGTGGTTGGGAAGCAAGCTTCTCAACCACACAGCCATACACAAGGTCTTGGGTTCAGTTCCACAGTGAAATGTCTTAGGTCAGTTTCTATTAATATAGCCCTGGGCTGACCATAACCTTATGAGTAGATTTGGTAAATGGAACTAGAAGAAGACAATTAAACCCTTCAGTACCTTTTCCAGCTTATTTCAAACAAAGGCTCATATATCCCTTACTAACCACCTCACCTAGCATTTTTGAATGCTGTTTATTTGTTTATTTCTATTTCTTTCATGTTTGTGACTGTATGTGTTCATTTCTGAATGTTCTGATGATTTCAGAGTGTTTAGAATGCTTTTTCTGCTTTGGTACTGGCAATATGTTTCCATCTTCAGTCTCTAGCTCCTTGCAAACTTTGTAGATGAAAGACCTGGCAGCTTTTAAAAATCGGGATATTTCTAACGAGATATTTCTAAATCACTATGGGCAATGGATATTAAGTGATGATGATGATGATGATGATATTATGTTTGTTTGGTTGGAGTCAACTCATGACTGAGTAAGACCACTTTCTAAATTTAAAAAGTCCATACAAATGTTCCAAGAGTCCAAAAAGTTTCAGTCTGAGAATTTCTTTTGAGTGGATAAAATATTGCATAGCACTGAATCAGCTATAAGCCTTGTTAACCATACATGCACACATACATATACACACACATATCCATCCATCCATCCATCCATACATACATACATACATACATACATACATCCACATATAAGCATGTACATATTTAACTAAGCACTCACATACACAAACACACACATGCACACACACATAAAAGCAGAAAGATAGCTAGGGATATGTACACGTGGGTGTATGTGGGTGTGTGTTGGTGGGTATGTGCATGTAGATAGATACATAGATAGATAGATAGACAGATACATAGATATATACATATATACATAGACAACAGACAAATAGACAGACGGACGGAGGGATAGATAGACAGATAGATAGATAGATAGATAGATAGATAGATAGATAGGGAGGTAGAAACATATATACATAGACAACAGACAGACAGACAGATAGATAGATATGAACCTGAATTTAGTCTCAATGGCTTTAGCTTCAACTGTGATTAAGCACAATGCAGTTTTGCCAACAACCAGACACAAAACCTTTGACCATTTGCCTGTTTGTTTAGCATTCTCTCAACCCAATGCTATTCGCATGGAAACACACTCATGGGGTTATATTCTTTCTGGCTACAGAAAAACTATTCAGTTTCCAGAAGGTTCCATCTCTTGATTCAAATCAGAAGCTCAAACAATTAAATTTTCATGTCTTACAGCTGACACACACACACACACACACACACACACAACATGCATGCACAAATGCATGCATACAAAACGCAGACGCACACACGCATGCATTCATACAGCCTTACAGAGGAATGTCGTTCTTTGGAAGAAGCTCCTGTCACAGTTAAGCGTTAAGACATATTGATTTCTTCTGACTCAGTAGAAAAAAAAACAAACAAGTTTTTAGCATGCGGTTTGATTGAACCAAACTAGGTTTATTACGGGTGTTTACTTTAGCAAACCCTTAGGGTTGAAAATCAGAGTCAGTTCTGGGAGGATTTAAATTCAGTGCACAGAACAACAATAGAGGTTTTAATCCATTGTTCCTTCATTTCTATCAACCCTCCTGTCTTTAAACCTATGAAGGAAACATCTATGTGGTTTCTTGTATTGCAAGAAATAGTAAGCAAATAGGGCGGTGAGCTGGCAGAAACGTTAGCATACCGGGCGAAATGCTTAGTGGTATTTCGTCTGCCGTCACGTTCTGAGTTCAAATTCCGCCGAGGTCAACTTTGCCTTTTATCCTTTCAGGGTTGATTAAATAAATACCAGTTACGCAGTGGGGTCGATATAATCGACTTAATCCATTTGTTTGTCCTTGTTTGTCCCCTCTGTGTGTAGCCCCTTGTGGGCAGTAAAGAAAGAAGAAATAGTAGGCAAATTTCACTCAAATCACATCTTTTTTTTTTTTTTTAAAGAAAGATGTGTTGGATATAGTGTATCTGAGAGATAAAAGACAGGATGGTCATACCTGGAAGGATTTGATCATAATTCTGTTTGGTCAAACAAGCACAAGTCGTCATTGTAATATCTGATTTTTAAAAATTGACAAACAAGGACTGGTTTATAACAGGGAACAAAATGAGACTGTGTGATGTTCATTCTTTTCTAAAGGATTTTTATTTTTTAATCAAGTGAAATAAGACAGGTTTGACCGGGGTTTGAAACTAGATGGCAGACTCAACCAGTTGGAAGATTACTTCTGGTTAAAGAGACTTATTATATGAATACAAAGGTTTTATCTGTTAAGGTGGTAGCTAAGGATGGATGGTTCGGAAGCTGTAACATTCATGCCTCTATAAAGAGCATTAGTGATGTTCGAGAATTGAATAGGTAAATTGAATAGGTAAATAAAGCCTGAATTCATGAAGTGCAAACAGCTTGTGATACATATCTGCTTACTGTTTACATGTCTACTTGCCACTTGGCACACAAATAATTAATATTTATCTACTGTAAGACGATGAACTGGGAGAATCATTAACATGCCAAGCAAAATGCTTTGCAGAATTTCGTCTGTCTTTACGTTTTGAGTTCAAATGCTACCAAGGTCAACTTTCATCCTTTTGGGGTCGATAGAATAAGTACCAGTTGTGTAATGGGGTCGATGTAATTGACTTATCTCATCCCTTGAAATTCCTGGCCTTGTGCCAAAATCAATATTTATCTACCATAAGGCAGCAAGCTGGCAGAATCATTAGCGCACCGGGCAAAATGCTTAGTGATATTTTGCCTGCCGTTATGTTCTGAGTTCAAATTCTGCCGAGGTCGACTTTGCCTTTCATCCTTTCGGGGTCAATAGATTAAGTACCAGTTATGCACTGGAGTCGATGTAATCGACTTAATCTCTCTGTCTGTCCTAGCTTGTCCCCTCTATGTTTAGCCCCTTGTGGGCAATAAAGAAATAAGAATCATTAGCATGCCAGGCAAAATGCTTAGCAGTATTTCATCATTCTTTATGTTCTGAGTTCAAATTCTGCTGAGGCCAACTTTGCCTTTTATTCTTTCAGGGTCAATAGAATAAATACCAGTTGAATACTGGTGTTGATGTAATTGACTTATTATTATTATTATTATTATTCAGGTCACTGCCTGGAATCAAACTCGGAATCTTGGGGTTAGTAGCCCATGCTCTTAACCACTATGCCATATGCCCTTAGAAAAGAGAAAGCAGGTTCAAAATTTCCCCAAGACACCTGATGAAGGCTGGAGGGTATATCAGCCGAAACGTTGTGTTCATAACAAACAAGATGAGGACGACTATCTGTCAAATGTAAATAATGCAAATAATGTACATAATTCCTCATCTCTTAAATATAGAACTGTAATACCAGTAATAACTGAAGCATTGGGTATGATAAAAAACATATGAACGAAAATGTAGAAGCTCTACCTGGTTCCTCAACACTACACACTGTCCAAAAAATAGCCCTGCTAAGAACAGCCCACATCCTTTGCAAGATACTATAGATTCAATAATACAACCTAAACAAAACAATCCACAAATACAAGACACATTCTATACAATAAATATCCAATAAAATAGATAATCACCACATGTACTCTACAGGCCGGATACCCAACAGAAGAACAGCAGGAATTACACACACAACACACAATACCGCCAATACAAACACTAATATAACAAAAGACTGCGACCAGACCCCATAACAAAACAAACGGATGCAATACAATATGAAGGTCTTGCATTCCCTCAACAGCAAAAATAAAAGAGCACACAATGCTGCACACACCTTAGCAATATGGGGGTGTAGCAGGTGATGCAATAGAAATCTGCCTGAAACTATCAAATGTCAAATAATAATAACAACAATAATAATAATAATAATAATTATTATTATTATTATTATTATTATTATAATCCTTTCTACTATAGGCCTGAAATTTTGGGAGAAGAGGCCAGTCGATTAGATCAACCCAAGTATGCAACTGTTACTTAATTTATCGACCCTGAAAGGATGAAAGATGAAGTCAACTCCAGCAGAATTTGAACTCAGAATGTAGCAACAAGCGAAATACTGCTAAGAATTTCATCCAGCATGCTAACAATTCTGCCAGCTCACCTAATAATAATGATGAATGATGATGATGATGATGATGGTGATGATAATATTGATGAATGATGATAATAATGATGATGATGATGAAGATGACGACGATGATGATGATGATGACAATGACAACAATGATGACGATGATAACAATGATGATTATGATAATGATTTCAACATACGCTTTTCCATGGATTAGACAAGTGTTTCCCAACTTATTCTCACCCACCCCACAGGTCCCACTGTAACTTTCCAGTAAAATGATATACCCTATCAGTGGTTGGAAAAAAACTTTATACATAATACTTCTTAACTCTTAACCCTTTAATTACCATATTTCTTTTGAAATACACTGACTAGGTTTCAGTTAATTAAAAAAAAAAAAAGAAATTAGTGAAATAATTTTGTCATTAATAGCAGGCTGTTTAGCTTAATGGTAAAGTACTCGGCCAATATCCAAGGGGTGCAGGTTCGAGTCCTGTAGTATAGCTTGTGCAGATGAAGGCACCTGGCTCAATGGTTACAGCATTGGGCTCACAATCATGAGGTAGTGAGTTCAATTCCTGGACTGGGCTGTATGTTGTGTTCTTGAGCAAGACACTTTATTCGTGTTGCTCCAGTTCACTCAGCTGCAGAAATGAGTTCTGACGTCACTGGTGCCAAGCTGTAGCAGTCTTTGTCTTTCCCTTGGATAACATCAGTGGTGTGGAGAGAGGAGGCTGGTATGCATGGGTGACTGCTGTTCTTCCATAAACAATTTTGCCAGAACTTGATCCTTGGAGGGGAAGTTTCTAGGTGCAATCCCACGGTCATTCATGACTGAAGGGGGCCTTTATATTTTCCTTTGTCATTTATTAAGCTGGTATTTGAGACATAAATCAATATGAAATTTTGAAGAAAGTTTTTTAAATTCAACCTTTCAGCATTCATATTATTCTGTCAATTGTAAAGCTTATGTATTCACACCATTTTAAATTAATCATACATTATTTCATGGCTTCGAGATTTCAATGATGTGATTGTTTATTTTTAAAATGACACTGTAAGGTAGCAATGAAAGACAATATCTGACCAGTTTGAAGATAAAACAGGTAGAATATTTTGGCCAGATATGGTTAGTTTAAACACTAAAGGGTTAAATCACTTTAAGACCAGAAGTTTTTATGATAGGACCTAGGCAGTCTGAGGCAGGCTGGTCTCAAAAGGGTTAAAGAAATAGCCACACTCGGGCATAAGAATAGTGCCAAAATGTATCAAACCGTCTTCACACAGTATGCTTGACTGGAGGGATTGGCGTGGCTAGGCTGAGTATAGACGTAGTATGTTTTGCTGTGAAAAAAATATTTTCCCAATTCCATGTCCTACAAAAAAGAAAACAAATTTGGATCCCACACCCCTCTAGAATTTACCCAGGCCCCTACCAGTGGGGTGTATGCCCCATGTTGAATAAGACCTTTCTATGGCTGGATGCTCTTCCTGTTACCAACACTCCCACTTGTTTTCAAGTGAAGTAACCCCTTCCCTCCCAGGCTATCAAGCAACAAACTGCTTGAACATGCCTACATGGAGAACCGGAAACAAACGAGACAGTATGAATATGCCTTTTGTTGGCAAAGATCACAAAACATGCCAAGAAGCCTAGACATGCTTTCACAATGTATTGTAAGAAAATCACATGGTTAGCTTCTGTCAACCTAATTTCAGCCACAGCACATGGGCTGACTTGAGCAGTGACCTTATGGTGACATGCCATGGAGTTGAACCCAAGACTACATGATTGGCAAAATAAACTTTGTAACCACTTGACCATACTTTATCTAAGCGTGTGCGCGCACACACACACTCACACACACACACACACACACACGCGCACACACACACACAAACACACACAAATACACACACACACATGCATATACACATAAATTTCCTCTCCCCTACCAGATTCTTCTCTTTCTACTCATAAAAAAAGACTCAAAAATAAAGATAAATGGAAAAAAAAAAATGAAGAAAACTGAGTAAATTTATGTATATGTGTGTGTTTGTGCGTATATATATATATATATA
>NC_068998.1:38651661-38652761 GCF_001194135.2 Octopus bimaculoides
ATATATATATGCATGTATGTACTTATACACACACACACACACACACACATGTATGTATGTATGATGTATGAGTGTGTATAAATATGTGTGCGTGTGGTTATAAATGTATGAATGGAAAAGCATTTCTTAGGGCAATATATATATATATATATATATACATATATATATGCATGTATGTACTTATACACACACACACACATGTATGCATGTATGATGTATGAGTGTGTATAAATATATGTGTGCGTGTGGTTATAAATGTATGAATGGAAAAGCATTTCTTAGGGCAATTGGGCTACGAAAGAAGACAGCAAACAATAGCAGTAACAATGACGGCAACAACAACAACAACTACCACCACCACCACCACCACTACTACTACTACAAACAATAAAAACTACTACTACTACTCTATTACTACTACTACTACCACTACTACTATAACAAACAACAACTACTACTACTACTACCACTACTACCACTACTACCACCACTACTACTACCACTACTACCACTACTACTACTACTACTACTACTACTATAACAAACGACAACAACAACAACTACTACTACTACTACTACTACTACTACTACTACTACTACTACTACTACTACTACTACAGCAATAACAACAACAACAAGGAATCTATAAAAAGATTTCCTGAGAATATTTTCAAGTGTAAAATGCAAATAAATAATATTAAAAAAAAAGTACTTTAGATTAAACAAAAAAGAAAATAACTATTTTTATGCAAAATCTGATAATTTGTGTGTGTGTGTATGGGTGTGTTTGGGTTGGAGTGTAAGCGCACATGATACATGTACACAAATCCACATATATATGTGCATGCACACACACACATACACACGCACATACACATGCACAGATATATGTGTACATATGTCTGTATATACTCAAATGTATATTTATATATCTATATATACATACACATAAATATACATATGTCTGTGTGTGTATACATACATACATATATATATGTATATATGTCTGTATATATACATATATATACATACATATACATATATATATATATCTGTGTGTGTATACATACTTGTATATATATATATATATATATATATAT
>NC_068998.1:38653297-38655242 GCF_001194135.2 Octopus bimaculoides
CACATATATATGTGCATGCACACACACACATACACACACACTCTCAGCGTAAATGGATGTAAATGGGTCTCTGTCAGTTCCGAAGACATTCTGTTGTCCAATCAACAAAATGACTTACTCCTTGAATTCAAAAAATATATGACTGAATATTTCACAGTCACATGTACTCTTAACATGGTCCTAAAGTACAATCAGCATAACACAATGTTTGACAGGGCAGTTTAATGCAGGGTCAGGGTCCTTGAGTAGAGTAGAGTAGAGTCCATCTGAAAGGCTTCCACATAGTTTCAATCAATCCACTTTTACTGACAAGACTTAAGCTGATCAGAGGCAAAGGTAAAAGGAATTGCTTAAGATGCCATGTGACAGGCTTGAACCCAACACTCCATTGCTGCAAAGAGAATTTCTTAACCACCAAACCCTGTCAGTATCTATATCTATCTATCTATCTATCTATCTATCTATCTATCTATCTATCTATCTATCAATCTATCTATCTATACATACATGCATACATGCATATATATGTATATACATACATGTGCCAGTGGAGCGCTAACAGCACCATCCGAGTGGGATCACAGCTAGAGCAGTGGTCTCGCTTCCATGCTGGTGGCACGTAAAAAGCACCATTTGAGCTTGGCCGTTGCCAGTACCACCGGATTTGCCCTTGTGCCATTGGCACGTAAAAACCACCCACTACGCTCTGGGAGTGGTTGGCGTTAGGAAGGGCATCCAGCTGTAGAAACTCTGCCAGAACAGATTGGAGTCTGGTGTACATATATGTATCATTAATAGTTCGAAATTGAGTATTAGCAATTAGCTGATAATTGATGAAGACTATGGGACCTTCTGTGTTTGTATCCCATCCGGTTGTACACTCGGTATATGTTCTATTGTTTGTTTATCTACCATACATTTTTCATTTTTATATATATATATATTAGCACCCCCTGACTGGCTCCTATGCTGGTGGCATGTAAAAAGCACCATCCAAACGTGGTCGATGCCAGTGCCCCTGACTGGCTTCTGTACCACTGCCACGTAAAAAGCATCCACTATACACTCAGAGTGGTTGACGTTAGGAAGAGCATCCAGCTGTAGAAACCTTGCAGGATCAGATTGGAGCCTTGTGTAGCTACTGGCTTGCCAATCCTCAGGCAAACCATCCAACCCATGCCAGCATGTAAAGTGAATGTTAAACGATGATGATGATGATGATGATGATGTATATATATATATGTATGTGTATGTATATATAAATATATATATATATATATATATATATATATATATATATATTCATACACACACACATACATATAGATAGGTACATAGATAGATAGGTAGACAGATAGATAGATAGATAGATAGATAGATAGATAGATAGATAGATAGATAGATAGATTAATTTGAACACAGATTCCTCTTTGATGATTAGGTACATGAAACTCAGAGTAACAATTTATGAAGTTTTGGGCTTTCAATAAAAGCACTCACACCACACACTCTCCCCACCACACACAAACTCATAGAAATAAATATATATATGTATATATATATATATATGTATATATATATATATATGTATATATATATATATATGAAGAGAGGGGGAGAGAAGTGTGGTGATGAGAGGGAGTAAAGACAGACAGAAAAGAGCGTAGAGGAAGCTAAAGAAATACTGAAGGTGGTAGAATAGAATGGGAGGTAGGGAGACAGGTAGGGCGACATGGAAAACAGGAAAGAGAGAGAGAGAGAGAGAGAGAGAGAGAGAGAGAGGGAGAGGGAAAGAGAGAGGAAAATATATGTGAGACAGGCAAAAAGAGTGAATTAAGAAAAATGTGTGTGTACATGTGTGTGTGTGCGTGTGTACGTGTGTGTGTTTGTGTTTGTTTGTGTGTGTGTGTGTGTGTATGTGTGTGTGTGTGTATGTGTGTGTGTT
>NC_068998.1:38655254-38661805 GCF_001194135.2 Octopus bimaculoides
CGTGTGTACGTGTGTGTGTTTGTGTTTGTTTGTGTGTGTGTGTGTGTGTATGTGTGTGTGTGTGTATGTGTGTGTGTTTGCAAAATGAGAATGAGAAAATTTTTCTCTTTCTTTCTTTAAATGGCTGCAAATTGAAACAATAACATCAACAACAACAACAACAACAATAACAACAACACTAGTAATAAGTCAATAAGATTGAATTTATTAAATTATTGAGGGAGCACTTTGCATTAATTATCTCCAATAATATAATATCAATGAATGAGTTAAGATAATCTGAAATTTCAAGGGTTGCACATATCAAATCTTTAAACCACAGAATGTGTTAAGGAATGGAGGGGGAGGGGAGGTGGTGGAGGTGGAGGAAATAATGGAATCAATACCTTGTTGTTGTTGGGAAAAAATGTTTGAAGAAGAAGACATATTAGAATGTTGGTAAATATTGGAGAAAGAATCAGTAAAGAGTTGCTCTGGGGATTGAATTAGGCGAGTAAAACAACAATAATAATCCTTTCTACTAAAGTTGCAAGGCTTGAAATTTTGCAGGGAAGGGACCAATCGATTACATCATCCCCAGTGTTTCACTGGTACTTATTTCATTAATCCAGAAAGGACGAAAGGCTGAGTTGACCTCGGTGGTATTTGAACTCTAAATGTTAAGATGGGACAAAATGCCGCTGAGCGTTTTGCTCGGCATGCTGACAAATCTGCCAGGTCGCTGCTTTAACAATAATAATAATAGTTTCTTACTCTTTTACTTGTTTCAGTCATTTGACTGCAGCCATGCTGGAGCACCGCCTTTAGTCGAGCAAATCAACCCCAGGACTTATTCTTTGTAAGCCTAGTACTTATTCTATCGGTACCTCTCTGCCGAACCGCTAAGTTACGGGGACGTAAACACACCACCATCGGTTGTCAAGTGATGTTGGAGGAACAAACACAGATTAAGAGTTGTTTTAACTTTTGGCACAAGGCTAGAAATTTCAGGAGATGAGGTATGTTCATTATATCAATCTCAGAGCTCAAATGGTACTTATTATTATCTACCCTGAAATGATGAAAGGCAAAATCAATCTTGGTGGAATTTGAACCCAGAATGTAAAGACAAATGAAATTCGTCTAAGCAGTTTACCTAGTGTACTAATGGTTCTGCCTGCATATTGGTTTCGAATTTTTGACACAAGGCCAACAATTTCGAGGAAAGGGGTAAGTCAATTAGATTGACCCTAGTACTCAACTGGTACTTATTTTATCTACCCTGAAATGATGGAAGAGGGAGGGGATAAATCGATGTAATCGACCCCAGTGTTCAACTGGTAATTATTTTATCAATTCTGAAAGGATGAAAGGCAAAGATGACCTCAGTGGAATTTGAACTCAGTATGTTAAGATGGACAAAATGCCACTAAGTATTGGGTTGTCCGGAAAGTACGTGCCAATTTATTGTAGCTTCCCTTTCGTCTTATTTTAGAACATGGTTGAGTCCATAAAATAGGATTTGAGTACAGTTTAAGCTATCTTTTCGTGGAAGAAGGTTTATGTTCCTATAAACTGTGTTAATTTTGTAACCCTTCAAAATGGAAGATAAGAAAGTTCATTTTCGGCACTTGATGCTTTTCTTTTTCCGTAAAGGGAAGAATACCTCACAAGCAACCAAAGAAATATGCGCAGTTTACGGTGATATTTCTTTATCCAAAAGAACTGTACGGAAGTGGTTTGCAAGGTTCTGAGCTGGAGATTGTAGCCTTATTGATAAAGAGTGATCAGGTAGACCATCCACTACAGATGATGACCAAATCAAGTCATTAATTGAGAATAACCCACATTGCACAACCCGAGAATTGGCAGAAAGCCTCAACCTATCAAAATCTGTCGTTCATGAGCACCTGGTAAAGAATGGGTACACAAATTGCTACGATGTTTGGGTACCACATGAGTTGAGTGAGAAGAACCTTTTGGAAAATTGGCACAAACTTTCCGGATAACCCAATATATTGCCTGGCATGCTAATGATTCTGCCATTTTGCCACCCTGTCAACTGCTTTAATAGAAATAATAATTCTTTGTGCTCTCGGTACAAAGCCTGATATTTTGAGGGAAGGAGGCTTCTTGTTTATATCAACTCCAATATTTACTTTATCGACCCTGAAAGGATGATAGACAAAGTCAATCTCAGTGGAATTTGAACTCAGTGTAAAGACACCAAATGCTGCAAAGCATTTCACCTGGCATGTTAATAATTCTGCCAGCTTGTCACCTTATTTAATTATTATAATAATGGTTTCAAATTTTGCCACAAGGGCAGCAATTTTGGAGGAGGGGATAAGTCAATGTAATCGACCCCAGTGACCAACTGGTACTTATTTTATCGACTTCAAAAGGATGAAAGGCAAAGTCAACCTTGGCAGAATTTGAACTCAGAACATAAAGATGGATGAAATGCTGCTAAACATTTGATCTCGTGTGTTAACAATTCTGTCAGCTCAGTGCCTTAAATAATAATAGTAATAATAATAATAATAATAATAATAATAATAATAATGATAATAATAATAATAATGGTTTCAAATTTTGGCACTAAGCTCGCAGTTTTAATGAGAAGGTTCCAGTTGATTCTATCAACTCCAGTGCTTTTATTGATTCTGAATGGATGGAAGACAAAGTCAACCTCAGCAAAATTTGAACTTAGAATGTAAGAGTCAGAAGAAATGCCACTAAAAGCATTTTGTCTTGCACACTAATGATTCTGTCAGCTTGCTGCCTTAAACAATTCTATGCATGGCCACTAACATGTACCTAGTTGTTACTTTAAGAAAAGACATACTCCTGATGTATTTTTAAAATCAGAAATAATATAGATAATCATCATCATCATCATCATCATCATCATCATCATCATCATCATTGTTTAACATCCACTTTCTATGCTGGCATGGGTTGGACGGTTTGACTGGATCTAGCAATGTTTCTACAGCTGGATGCCCTTCCTAACGCCAACCACTCTGAGAGTGTAGTGGGTGCTTTTACGTGCCACCGGCATGAAGGCCAGTCAGGCGGTACTGGCAACGGCCACGCTCAAATGTTGTTTTTCACATGCCACCAACACATGTGCCAGGAAGGCAATGCTGGCAACAATCACGCTCGGATGTGATTTTAACATTCCACTGGTACGAGTGCCAATCAGGCGGTACTGTCATCAACCACATCAGTGATTTTGATTTGTTAACATTTGCCTCAATAGGTCTTCACAAGCAAAGTTCATTGTCCAATGAATGAGGGGTACTCATAAGTGGGCCGGTTACACCCCACATTCAGATGTTCTTTTAACGTTCCACTGGCACAAATGCCAATCAGGCGTTACTGTTATCGGCCATGTCAGCAATTTTGATTTTTGATTTCACTTGCCTCAATAGGTCTTCACAAGCAAGGTTTATTGTCCAATGAATGAGGGGCATTCATAAATGGGCTGATAATAAACAAAAATTCCAGTATAGGCTCAAGGGCCCATATAGTTTTTGTTGGGGAGAAGGTACAGTCCATTATGTCACTAATTGCTTAGTAGTTCAAGTATTTGGTTCACAATTGTTAGGTTGTGGTTCGATTCCTGGTGGTGAGTTGTATCTTCAAGCAAGACATTTTATTTCTTATCATTCCAGTCCACTCAGCTGGCAAAAATGAGTAACACATGTATTTCAAAGGGCCAGCTTTGTCACTCTGTGTCACGCTGAATCTCCCTGAGAACTACAGGGTGTCCACAAAGTCTGGGTACATGAAGTAAATAAAATCATAACATAAACAATTAAATATAAGAAATAATAATTTCTTAAAGTATGTGTTAATCCCCATGTGGGTACATGGAGTAAGTAAAACCATAACATAAACAATTAAATATAAGAAATAATAATTTCTTAAAGTATATGTTAATCCTCATGTAGGTACATGGAGTAAATAGAATCATAACATAAACAATTAAATATAAGAAATAATAATTTCTTAATGTATGTGTTAATCCCCATGTACCCAGATCTTGTGGACAACCTGTATGTTAAGGGTATGTGTGTCTATGGAGTGCTCAGCCAGTTGCACATTAATTTCATGAGCTGATTGTTCTGTTGACTGGATCAACTGGAGCCTTCGTTATTGTAACCAAGAGAGTGCTGATAAGTTCTCAGACTGACATATACCAAGCCCTGACTCACACTAAATACTAACAGAGACATTTTTTGCTCCCTTCCACTTCATCAATGGGGAAAAAAACAGGATTGCCTTCCATATTTTTTCTTCACCTTGGTGTAGGGCAAGCTTAAAAAGTTCAAAGCTATCCAATTGTATCATTAAACATAATGATTCAGCCATGCCTTTTCCAAGTCCCTAGGCTCTCTCCTTCCCCAATGACAAACAGGGGATCATGTTGATTCCAGATATGACTGATACTTATAACATTGAACCCAATGGGCTGGGCTGAAAGCCAAAGGTATCTTGCGCATAATTCAAGTTAGTTGTTTGTATATTTAATGTATATTGATAATTACTATGTAAAGTCTAGTACTAGATACATACATGCACACACACATACATACATACATACATACTTACGTAATACATACATACATACTTACGTACATACATACATACATACATACATACATACATATATACACATATACATACATACATACATACATATATACACACATACATACATACATACATACATACAACAAGATACAAATCTGCATATACATACATACTCTGCTGATATTAAAATTCCAATGAAGGAGCCTTGGGTCTAGATTAGAAACCGGCTCTTTCGCTATTGGCAAGGAATCTTGAAATAAAACCGAATAATTACATACATATATATATACATACATGCATCCATACATACTGTGGTTTGTTGCTCTACTCAAACACATACATTACATCACTTTACATATATACATGTGAGTACACATCTATCTATCTATCTATCTGTCTATCTATCTATCTATGTGTGCATGTTTGCATGTATGTATACGTGTACACACACACACACGATACATATATATATATATATATATATAATGTATATATACGTTCGCATGCATACACACGTGTGTATATGCGAGGCGTGTGTATGCGTGTTTATTTTTATGAAATGTTTTCCTTGAACAGCAGCAACACCAGCAGCAGCAGCGGAGTGTTTAGATTAGATAAAAAGCAAGTCTTGGTTTGAGATTGAAACAGAGAAAAGCTATATTAATATCTATTTGAAAGTTGGAACAACAGGAACACAGGACGGGCTGAGCTCTGCGTCTGTAGTATGTGTGTGTGTGTTAAGAGCTGTTGTTGTGTGTTGGAGATTATATGAAAACAGTACTAGACTGAGTAATGGTAGCCGTGTGCCTGCGAAATAAAACTAGGATGGATATTTATTGAAATACTACTAGTTGTTCAGAGAGGCAGAGTCACCTTTCTTTAAAAACACACAGAGCAACGGAAACGAAGAAAGATTGTGAAGGGCTGGTTTAGTTACTTCTGCTTTTCATTATTCATTTATATATTTATTTATTATGGTCGTAGTGATTGGTAGTAAGAGGTGCGGGTGTGTGTGTGTGTGGGGTTAATAGTGAATATGAAATAAATGAATGAATAAATAAATATTAATAAGACAGGGTGGAAGGGAAAAGAAAAAAAAGTCTAGGAGCGAGTGAATAGACGTTGGCACTCGTTTTCTGTACAGTTTTATCTAATTGGGAGATAGCAGTCGTGGTAGAGAGAAGACTGACTACCTTACATAGTTGAACAGTTTTGATACGCAGCTCGTCAGTTGCTAGAAACACTGAACTCGGTGTGTCTGTCTATTTGTGTGTATGTGAGTGTGCATGTATGTGTTATTGTCTGATTTAACTGACCTAGGTACGTGGCGCTCGGCTCAAAATCAGCGCCGTCGTGAGCACACACGCATTTTATCGCTCTCTGTTTACTATCTCCGCCTTTCTCTTCCATACTCAGAGAGAGAGAGAGAGAGAAACACGCAATGCTTTTAGGCACTTTCTCTTCCTAGAAACCTACTCATCACAGGCCACTCTCTTTCTTTCTATCTATCGAAAGAAAGAGAGAGACAGAGAGAGACTCACACGCTTTAACATATGCCATTTCATACTCATTCGTTCTCTCTCACCCAATCTATATTATTACTCAGGCAAGCACTAATTGTGAAACATAACATATATATACACGCGCGCACACTTATTCATATACACACCCAAATATATATATATATATATATATATACACTCACTTTCAACCCTTGTCTATAGCATAGAAACAAGCTCTATCTCTAACATATATACACATAACATAACCCATTCAAAGTATCTTAAACAAATAATGAATCTTTTACATGAACATACTCTCCCTATCTCGCTCAAAAAAGCACTAATTCCAACACACACATATATATATACACATACACATATATTCCCTTCTCCTTATCTCTTTCTCTCAAGCAAGCTCTAACTCTTTCACACGAACACTGAAGCATATACATATATATATGTATATAT
>NC_068998.1:38661896-38664393 GCF_001194135.2 Octopus bimaculoides
ATATATATATATTTGTGTGTGTATCGCACTCAAAACTCTTTTCACCCTATCTATCACACACAATCAAGCACTTGCTTACAAACGCACACACACACACACACACGCGCGCACTACTTCGCTAGCCTCCACGCCTCTGTTGCGCGTAACCAATATATTTTTTAGTTTCAGCAGTAGCAACGAAACATGAAATCAATAGTTTAAAGTTAAAAACAAAACAAACTAGAAATAGATTAGATTGCCTTCTAATAAATAATGATGTATGTAATACAGACACACACACACACACATATAAATATGTATGTATATAATTGTGTGTGTGTGCGTACGTTCGTTGATGTGCCAGATATTTTTCCGTGAATATTTTTCTTTTGAAAGGGAGCTGAAATATTCACGATGTTATAGCACATCCAGACTCAAGTATAGTGTTTAAAGATAGAAATAACATTTCGTGTGCGATCAGCATTAGAGGAAACAGCGAAAGACAAACGAAAAAGCTTCTTTCGTTCACAAATATATATATATATATATTACACACACACATATTACATAGATTCATGTGTGTGTGTGTTTTATCACCTACATACATATATGTTTATATGTTTGATAAATACATTATCAGAAATTAGATTAATAGTAAATAAATATAGAAACAATTAAGTAGTCTATATTATCATGGTGAATGAACGAAAAAAAAAAAAAGAAAGAAAACATATGTGTGTGTATATATATATGTATATGTAGACTTTATATATATGTGTGCGTTTATTTATACATATATCTTGAAGTCTTGAATAGATAGATATTTGTTGACAGTAAAAATGCAAGAAGAGCTATGTTGGATTAAGACACAGTATATATAGTGCAAGTTGATAAACAACAAAAAAAAAATTGAAGCTCTACTGATCACACTCAGTAATAAGAGACAGGCTTTGACATAAAAGAAGAGACGGCTATACACACACACACACACATATATATGTATGTATACATACATATATATATTTGTATGTATATGTGTGTGTGTGTGTGTGTGTAATTTGTGTATGAAAGGAAAGGTTTATTAATTATAAGAGAGGTAGAGGGAGGAGGATAAGACAATGAAGGGAAAAGGGGTGGTGGAAGTAAGAGAACTAAAAGCCTTATGATATATATATATATATTTATATATGTTTATGTACATATATATATATGTGCAGTAAAATAGAAAGAGAGGAGGGTGAGGATGTATATGTTTATATTTATATATGTATATGTATATTTGGTATTCAGAGAGTAGAAGAGAATAACGGCATGGGAGTGGCAGAACACTAGAAAAGAGAAACAAAGAGATACAGAGAGCGCAATACAATATTTATATAACAAAGATAGAGAGAGGGAAATAATGAGGACAGATAGAGGGTGAAATTAGAAAGAGAGGGAGAGAGAGAATGGAAAGCAGATGATAGAAACGGTTGAAAGAAGGAGAATGTAAAAGACGAAGAAAGGCAAAAGTTTTTTTTAGCTAGGCTGCACGTAGTTGTCTCCCGTGACTAAGCAGGAAGTTAATAATTGTGAAGACGACCAGTGCGCCCTTCTAAGTTGGCCGGTTCAGATGACTCAGCAAGGGAAAGGGAGACGGAACGAAGCTGTACTAGGTTGTAGAACGGAGTAAGAGAATAAAGGGAGGGAGGCAGAGAGAGAGAGAGAGAGAAACCAGAGATATACAGGGAGAAAGAGAGAGAGGGAGGGAGGAAAAAGCTAGAGAGAGAGAGAGAGAGACGTAGAAACCAAAGATATACAGAGAGAAAGAGAGGGAGGAAAAGCTAGAGAGAAAAGAAAACAGTCTCAGCAGTTAGAAATGTGGAAAGAGAAAGAGAGAGAGTGAGAGACAGAGAAACTAAAGATATATAGAAAGAGAGAAAAAGGGAGGACAAAGCTAAATTGAGAGAGAGATAGAAACTAAAGATATACAGAGAGAAAAAGAGGGAGGAAAAGCTAGAGAGAAAAGAAAACAGTCTCAGCAGTTAGAAATGTGGAAAGAGAAAGAAAGGAAGAAGGTAGCTACAGCTAGCTTGCTTGCTAGCAGGCATCAGGCAAAGCTTTACTCTCTCTCTGTCTCTCTAAATATCTCTCTCGCTCTCTCTCTCACTGTAATGTTTTTCACTCTGTGAGTTTTACTCTCTCTCTGTTACTGTAACTCTATTTGTTTATCTCTCCCTCTCTCTCTCTCTCTCTCTGTCTTTCTGTGTCTTTCTCCGTCTATTTTTTTTCTTCTCCTGTGCTATACAGATGTACACATTATACTCAAAGATAGCTGAGATTAAATAGTAGAGAAGTGAACCACCAACCACACAGTGACACAGCGATAGTGAGGGGTAGTGGGAGACGGATTCAGAAAGAACGAAAGTGAGAGAGAGAGAGGGGGAGAGAGAGAGAGGATGACAGTAGCAGTAGAGGAGAACAAAGTGAAAGAGACAGAGAGAGAGAGAGAAAGGCGCGGAGGTCGCTTTATATATAT
>NC_068998.1:38664781-38671569 GCF_001194135.2 Octopus bimaculoides
TATATATATATATATATATATATATATATATATATATATATATGTGTGTGTGTGTGTATATATATATATATATAAAATATTATATATATGTATCTATATAAATATAGATTTTTAATATTATATTCGTATGCAATATATATATATATATATGCGTGCATTATATACAGCGTATAAAATGAGAATTGAGGAAGTGTTTATGATAGTAGTAGTAGTAGTAGTAGTAGTAGTAGTAGTAGTAGTAGTAGTAGTAGTAGTAGTGGTGGTGGTAGTGGTAGTAGTGGTGGTAGTAGTAGTGGTGGTAGTAGTAGTAGTAGTGGTAGTAGTAGTATGTATGCGATGCGCGCGTGTGTATGTATGTATGTATGTATGTATATATGTGTATGTACATACATACAAACAGACATGTATAAAATATAATATCGTGTTATATACACGAAAAACAGAAAAAAAGTTTTCCAAACTAAAACCTCCGAACTGAAATGTCATTTTAAGCAGAGCCATTTCAGATTGGTTAGAGTTATAGTAACAGAGTAACAACAATACAAGAAGCAGAGTTGGATAGAATCATTTATACACACATATATATATAGAGAGAGAGATAGAGAGATAGATAGATAGATAGATAGATAGATAGATAGAAGGGGGGAGGTGCAAATTAGTTGCTAAACATTGCAGCTCAGAGTGAGAGAGAGAGAGAGAGAGAGAGGAGTCGATAAGCAATAACTGAAGAGAAGACAAAATAGGGGTGGTGAGAGAGAGAGAAAGAAAGAACGGAGTGATGGTGTTTATCACGCTTTCTCCTTCTCAAGCTTTCTTAGTCTGCTTATCTATTTTCACCATACTAGTTTTGCTATTCTTTTCCGAGTTTTTTCTCCTCTTCTGATTAATCTTCTTCTTCCAGTTCTCTCTATCTCATTCTAATAACTACTTTTATTTCCATACTTTTTCTCTCCCACCTCTCTCTTTCTCTTCATGTGCTCCTTTCTCGTCCTCTCCCTAATTTATACAATCTCTCTCTCTCTCTCTCTCTCTCTCTCTGGTTCTACCTCTTTACCATAATTTCTTTGTCTCTCTATTAAATCCTATTCCTGCCTAATATCCTTATCTGTCCTTCTTTCCTATTTCTCTCACTCACTTCCACTTTATCTTTCTTTCTCTCTTTCTCTCTCTCTCTCTTTATGTCCGTCTCTTTATATACCTTATTCTCACAGTGCGTCCCCAATACTCTGATCTGTCCTTCTTTCCTATTTCTCTCACTCAGTTCCACTTTATCTTTCTCTCTCTATGTCCGTCTCTTTATATACATTACTCTCACAGTGGGTCCCCCCTCTCTATATATCCTTAGCAGAACACAGAGAGTAACAGTTTAACATCAACACTCTCCTCCTTCTCTTGCTTCTGCACACAAGCGACAGAGCAGAGTTTCGATCTGGCAGAGGCTGTTTCTGTCTCAATCTAAAGTGGAGCGCGCCTCAGCAAGCCGCCTGGCTGGCCGCTTGCTTGCTTGCTTGCTTGCTTCACCGACTGACTTTTTGCACCTCCTCCTACCGATACCAACACCACTGCGTCTAGTTTTACTACTCATCCTTCTACTCCTACCATCCTCTCACATTGCATACATGACTTTCTTCTTCTTTTTTCAAATCTCTTATTCTCTCTTTTCCCCTCCTCTCACTTTATTCTTCACTCCTCTCTTCATTCTTTCTCTATCTTTTAGGGATTTTTTTCCTCCTTTTTCTTCCTTTATCACCCGAACTCCCTATTTCTCTTGTCACACTTTTTTCCCCTCTAATTATTTCAACCTTCTCTTTCTGTTTATCTTTCACATTTTCTTCTTTTCTTTTTCCTTATCCTTTCTGTTTATTTTTATCTATTCCCTTTCATTTTCTCATTCATTCTCGCATTTTCTCTTTCCTTCTCTCTCTCTCTCTTTTCTTCTTCTTCTCCATTCCGCGTTTTTCTCTCCCACTCTCCTCTTTCTTTCTCTTATTCAAATGCTATCATACAACTTTGAACCACTTTCCGCATATCTCGTTTCTCTCTTTTCTTCTTTCGTTCTCTTTCTCTCCAGTAATTTTTCTTCCTCTCCCTATACTTTTCCTCCTTTCTTTTTGAAACTCCTTCCCTCATTCAATCTTCTCCTTCTCCACCGTCTACTTCCATATCTTTCATCCTCTATCTGCCTTCGATTTTCTCCTTTCTAATCATTATCGCACATCTTTCTCCCTTTCTATCTCTCTTTCCTTTCTCCCTTTAATAATCTTTGTCTCATATTTCTTTATCCTTATTCCCGATTTCTTTCTCTCTCTCCTTTTCAACTCTCTTTTCTGTTACTAAGAACAACTTCAAACCATTTTCTCAACTCTCTCTCCCTCCCTCACTCCTTTCTCTCATTCTTTATTTTCCCCTTTTCTTTTCTTTTTCCCCCCTCATATCTCCTCTTTCCTTTGGTAACACTACCAAATCCGATTTTACACTTTGCGTATTACTCCCCCCTATCTTGCTATAAATTCCTCCTTTGGCTCTCTATTTATCTGTTTCTCCTGTCTCTATTTCTACGTTCAGTTGCGTTTCTCTCCTGTTTTGTGTTACTCCTATGTATGTATAATTATATATATATATACATATATATATATGTATGTATGCATACAGAGAGAGAAGGAGAGAGATTTGTATTTCATTGCTCTTTTCCTCTCTTTATTTAAACTTCTTTCTCTCTGTCTCTCCCCCTCTCTCTATCCTCTTACTAATTCTCAGTTTATTCTGCCAATTCTTTCACTCATCTTGTTTTTCCCCCGCTCAGTTTCTCTCTCTCTCTCTCTTTTACTCTGTCGATTTCCCCTCATCCCTTCTCTCAATTCTGATCACCATCTTTCTCTTTTCCTCTTGTTTCTTACTCGATCTATTCCCGTTACATTACCTCGATTTTTCTATCTTTCATATCCTTTTTTCTTTTCACTCTCTCTCGCTCAAGTCTGTTCTCATTAAAACTATCTCGCTACTCTTCTTCTTCTTCTTGATGTTGTCATATCATCATCATCATCATCATCATTACCATCATCGTCGTGGTCGTCGCCATTTCTATGTCTTATGTCAATAATATTGATGGTTGGGAAGAGTTGCTAAAATTATCGCTTCCCTCCACGATCACTGCCAGCTAACACGAAAATAAAGATTTTTGCAAAGCACAATGTGCGCCTTCCTGTAGCAGAAGAGAGGAGAAAGAGAGATAAAAAAGGGACGAATCCATTTGGTAGCATATATATAAACATAGAGAGAGAGAGATGTAGGGGTGTGATGGTTGGCATGCCTGATGTACTTCCAGTCGATTATTACTCAGGGGAGAGAGAGAGAGAGAGAGAGAGAGAAAAAAAACAAGATTAAAAAAGAACTCGGAGAGAAAGAGTAAAAAAAAGATAGAGAGAATGATTTAGAGATAAATAAACTCAGAGAAAGAGAGAATGAGAAAGATAATGAAAGAGGAAAAAAACTTGCTTGTTCAGTGAACTGATAGAAGCAAAATAGTCAGCGCAGTTTTTATATAGCTTGGCCCAGTCAAGCTTGGCATAAGCCAAAGTGATAGAGATAGGTGGTGATATATATATATATATATACAAAGAAGGAAAGGTGGGTGAAGTACTGAGAGGCAGATAGATGGAGACAGAGTAAGAATCAGAGACACGAAGAGAGAAAAATAGATGTTAGAGAGTTTATTAGAGAAAGATCAGAGCTGCATGTATACACACACAAACACATACACACAGAGGGATAAAGAGAGATATATAGTATGGTAGATAGATAAAAAAGAAAAAAGAAAACGACACACACACACACACACACATATATATATATATATATAAATAGTTAAATGAAGAAAAGATAGAGAGAGAGATATAGATAACAAATAGTAGAGAGAGAAAGAGAAGATGAAAGAGAAAATATAGCGAGAACAGAAGAGATGAAAAGGTGAGAGATAGAGAGAGAGAAGTGCAGAAAGATTAAAACGAAGTTAAATAGAAAAAAAGTGTATGTGAGTGTGTGTGTGTATGGGCTTGTATAGTTACTGAGAAAATTAGAGATAATGGGAAGGATAAGGAAATATATATAAGATAGAATGATTTATAGAGAGAGAGAGAGGGAAGTGGTATATATCGTGACATAGAAAATAGATATAAAAAGAGTTAGAAAGCGAGAACTCGAAATAGCGAATGAGAGAGAGAGAGAGAAAGCGAGAGAGGTAGGGAGAAAAAGCAAGCGAAAATAAATCGATAGAAAGAGAACTCTATGAGGAGGAGGAGGAGGAGGAGGGGTGGTGGAATTGTTTGGCCAGCCTTCGATTAAGCCATTCCATTCGCACGGTTTCCCATGGGGGTGTGTAGGTTGTCATATTGATTTACGCTCTGAGAATGTTGAAAACGAAGAAGACTGAACTGGCAAAGCAGGCCAGTGAAAAACTAAACTACACAGGAGGGGAAAAAAATGAACTGTGAATAAAAGCATTTATTTCCCTTGCCCTGTGAAATTATCTCCAACGCTAAAACATTAACTTTGCAAAACAAGGTCCGTTTCTCGTTCTCAGAGAAGGAACGAACAACCTTTATATATATATATATCTTTCTCTCTCTATACTCTTTCTGTCTCTCTTTCTATTTTACTCCATATTTTCCTCTCTATGTATACTTCTATTTTCTCTGCCTGCTGTTACTTTCCCTCTTTTATTTTGTATCACTTCTCTCTCTCTCTACCTATCTATCTATCTATCTATCTATCCATCTATCCATCTCTCTCTCTATCTATCTATCTATCTATCTATCTATCTATCTCTATATCTATCTATCTACCTATCTATCTATCTACCTTTCTATCTATCTATCTATCTATCTATCTATCTATCCATATATCTACCTATCTATCGCTTCGTTCTCTCTTTCTCCAGATTTATAATTTTTTTACAACGCTTTCTAAAATATCGACGTGCTGGACCGACTGTGTGAGCTTCAAAACAGCTTTCAGAGTTATTCCTCCCTTATATCGTTGCTAGACTCATTTAATCTACATTTTTTTTAATATTCTTTTTTTTTTTAATGCATTTCTTTTTCCTTTTATTATTTTTTACATTTATGTTCCAGCAAGTGCACGAGAGATAGAAAGACAAAGAGAAACCTAAGAGAGAGAGAGACAGACAGAAAAGAGATCAGACCTGTCTGTCACTGTTTCTAATATATTAGTTCATCTGTGTCCCTTCCTCTGTCTCTTATTTCTTCACCAACTCTCTTCGTTCTATCTGTTTATCTTTTTTAAGAGGGGTTTCTTTTTTCCTTTCGATATTATTCTGTTATTTATGATTATTTCTTTTTTCTACTTTTTCTATAAAGTAGCTCGGGCAAGCTTGTATGGAGAAAGGGAATGAAAGAATGAAGTACGGGTGGGTGGTGGAGAGAGAAAAAAAAAGAGAAAGAGAGACTTAAAACAACGACGTTGGAGAAAAATGTAAGGCGAGGAAGATGAGGACGGGGAAACAGGGGAAAAGTGGGAAGAGGAAAAAGAGTTCAAATACGGTTAGTTTTGAGCAAGCTTCATTAGTTAGAGAAATTACATTTATTCCTTACTAACCCAAATAGAACTACGCCATTACTTTGAAGAATATTAAACAAACGAATCTACAAGGAAAAAGGGAAAAAATAACAGTTAACAGCAACAAACTTTGCCTTGATATCAACATCGTCAACATCATCATCATCATTATCATGACTGTCAACATTATCATCATCATCATCATCAATAATAATACCATCACCAGCGCCGTTGCCCCCCCCCCCAACAATAAACAACAATATCGTAAGGAGCCAACTAGGGGTGGGTGAGGGGTGAGGTGGGAGCCCTCTGCATGGTCGTTCGACCTGCTAAAAATTGCAGCCAGTTTAAGTTAGTTGTCCCTCGGATCTCAAGTCTATTTGTCTGGATAGAAATAAATGGGAAGGATAGATACGCTGGATAATGGTAGTTCCTGATAATACAAATAATCAAGACGGTCACAGCTGGAACGCCTTTTGATCGTGGCTCTATTTTGCTCGATCGTGGTTTTGGTGTGGGCGGGCGGCGATGGAGTGGCTTGAACAACAACAACAACAACAACGGTGACATCAAATGGCCATTGCTTTCAACACCACTCCTCCGTCAATATTACCACCACCACCGCCACCACCACCACCACCGCCACAACCACCACCACCACTAAATACAACAACCACAACAACAATACTAAAAACAGAGAGTAATAAAGGGCATGTTTAGTCATGGGTACGAAAATGGGATAGGCTGTTTTCTGATGTATTCATTTCAGAATGATAAACACGATATTTCCCAATACCATCCTATATAACATGATCAGAATGTGACACAGTCTGTGATGGAAGACGCTTGCTGTAGCTAACGCATGGCGCGCGCGCGCACACACACATACACAGACATACACACAACAGGCGCAGGAGTGGCTGTGTGGTAAAGTAGCTTGCTTACCAACCACATGGTTCCGGGTTCAGTCCCACTGCGTAGCACCTTGGGCAGGTGTCCTTCTACTATAGCTTCGGGCCGAGCAAAGCCTTGTGAGTGGATTTGGTAGATGGAAACTGAAAGAAGCCTGTCGAAAAAAAATATATATATATATGTGTGTGTGTGTGTGTGTGTATGTATGTTTGTGTGTCTGTGTTTGTCCACCCCACCGTCGCTTGACAACCGATGCTGGTGTGTTTACGTCCTCGTAACCAAGCGGTTCGGCAAAAAGGCAG
>NC_068998.1:38673289-38675203 GCF_001194135.2 Octopus bimaculoides
ACACACACACACACACACACATTGATGTTCAAATCGCATTTAATATTTAACATCTATATGTACATACAATGACGCACCTACACATACACACACACACACACACACACACACACACACACACACATCTAAGATGCAGCACGCGATAAATACGCTACCTGCGCACCACTGTTAAATTAGAAATGAGAAAATTTTTACTCTTCTGACACTGTTCAAATAATACGTTATATATATATAAATATACTATTATAGCCGCTAGTATAAGTGTAACCAGTACATTCTATTTATTGCATAGTGTGTCCTAGTTTAAGTCCATGATATATGTGAAGCAGCTCTCTGTAAGGTATTTTTCCTATAGCTTATAGTGCAATTTAATCGATACGGCCTATAGAACACCATTCTAATTTGATGGCATAGTGTATGCGTGCGTATGTATGCGAGCTTGCTTTCTTTCTCTCTCTACACAGAGAGCTGTACACGCATCAGCTTATACTGAAATGTAATCAATACAAGAATACATAGAACACAGTTTTCTAATTTGATCTCGTACTATATGTGAAGCAAACTCGTAATGTCATACGGTACCTATTTCTGGTCGATAGCATACCTTCTGTATTATTATAATCTCAAGTTATTTTATACTGCTTCGTTTATAGATGATAACGCAGTGTAATTACTGTGTCGAGATTGTGATATACAATAGCCTATTGTATAACCGTATCTATATTCTTTTTGCGCATTGTATATTGTATCAGTGAATACTATAACCTATTAAATATAGTATCATTATTTAGTGTAGCCTATTGTATACATTATATATATATATATACATTACAGTTAATTGTTTTGTGAGGCTTTATATACAATAGGCAATTATATTATGCGTCAATTAATACTGTCATAGTCTGTTGTATTATGAATCATTATGCACCATAGTCTACTGTACTGTGAGTCATTGTACACACTAGACTGTTCTATCCTGGCCTATTCAATTATGTGTCATTCAAACTATTGCATTATGAGTCATTATAATCATAGAGTCAATATATATAACAGCCTTATTGTAATGTGAATCGTTAGACAAAAATACTGTATTATGAGTCATATGGCATAGCCTGCCGTATTTTAAGTCTATGTATGCAATAGCTTATTGTATGGTGAGTCAGAATATGCAATAGCCTAATATATTGTGAGTCAGTATATAGAATAATAAATTCCTTTGTGAGTCAATACATATTATTCTACTGTCAGTAGAATACCGTATTTAATCCTGTATATGCTATATTATTTCATACTTGATTTTATATTGGTAAAACTGGAGTGTGATATATACACGGGGCAAAACCAAAGCTTTGAAAGGGGGGTGGATTTGTACCTAGATTCAACTCTGAATTAGAGGTGCGACTATTACACAAGTCAATACGGTGCTTTAAATCTTGTAATGTGAGTCATAATAGTTTAGCATAATTTTTGTTTTCGTCTGCATGCTGTTTTATTAAACATAATACCGTATTGTACTGAGTCACTAAATACTTATAGCTCTGTCGTGGGCAATGTTTTTTTTCTGACACTGGAACCTCTGAGATATTGCTCGTCATGAATCAGATAATAACACGAAAACAATCATTTACTCTATTACTTGTTTCAGTCATTTGACTGCGGCCATGCTGGAGCACCGCCTTTAGTCGAGCAAATCGACCCCGGGACTTATTCTTTGTAAGCCTAGTACTTATTCTATCGGTGTCTTTTTGCCGAACCGCTAAGTTATGGGGACGTAAACACACCAACATCGGTTGTCAAGCGATGTTGGGGGGACAAACACAGACACACAAACATGCATATATATATATATACATATATACGATGGGCTTCTTTATACACATCTCTCTCTCTCTCCACACACACACACACACACAC
>NC_068998.1:38675293-38679411 GCF_001194135.2 Octopus bimaculoides
TATATATACGGGCTTCTTTCAGTTTCTGTCTACCAAATCCACTCACAAGACTTTGGTCGGCCTGAGGCTATAGTAGAAGACACTTGCCCAAGGTTACATGAAGCACTATTTATGCATAGTGCTTTGTGTTTGTTCCTCCACCGTCGTTTGACAATCGATGTTGGTGTGTTTATGACCCCGTAACATTACCGTTTCGGCTAAAGAGACCGATAGAATAAGTACTAGGCTTACAAAGAATAAGTCCTGGGGTCGATTTCTTCGACTAACATCCTTTAAGGCTGTACTCCAGCATGGCCGCAGTCAAATGACTGAAACAAGTAAAAGAATAAAAGAATATATATATATATATATTAAGATTCATAGATTGATATATTGATATAAACCTATATATATATATATGCATTAATAGATAGTTATCTATTAAGGCGTGTGTTAAATATATCGACATCTAGATATCTATGTATCTATCTATCTCTGTATATGTATATCTATTAATAGATATCAATCTTAATAGATGCATTTCTGTAATTGCAAGCGAGACGTACACTAGGTACTTCGTATTTCGTCGGGTATTGCCTTCGCGACAGAAAAAATGGCGACCGTTGTAACTCATTAGTGAACGCAGGAAAAAGATTTGTCTGCATCATCACGAATAATAAGTACATTAAATACGATTGTAGTGTTAAATTTTTAAAATTATTACTGTTATGATGAAGTAACTAAGTATGAAATATCGTACTCACCTACCTCAAAAAAAGTAAGATGGTGCGAGGCAATCCAAATTAAACTCAAATTTTAGATATCATATTTGGACCATGCCAGGGATCATAAAAAATGGACAAGAACCTTGAGGGAAATTTGGAAGAGAATTAATTGTCTTAAAAAGAGCTGGAAAATTATGAAAATATCGCGACTAAGATGGTAGAATTGTTAGAGTGCGTGAAGAAAATGTCCTGCGGTATTTGTTACGGTTCTTTTACATTCTGAGTTCAAACCACGTCGTAGTCGACTTCGATTGTCCCACCGCAGTTTACTCTTTTACTCTTTTAATTGTTTCAGTCATTTGACTGCGGCCATGCTGGAGCACCGCCTTTAGTCGAGCAAATCGACCCCAGGACTTATTCTTTGGAAGCCTAGTACTTATTCTATCGGTCTATTTTACCGAACCGCTAAGTTACGGGGACGTAAACACAGCAGCATCGGTTGTCAAGCGATGTTGGTGGGACAAACACAGACACACACACACACACACATACATATATACGACGGGCTTCTTTCAGTTTCCGTCTACCAAATCCACTCACAAGGCTTTGGTCGGCCAGAGGCTATAGTAGAAGACACTTGCCCAAGGTGCCACGCAGTGGGACTGAACCCGGAACCATGTGGTTGGTAAGCAAGCTACTTACCACACAGCCACTCCTACGCCTGTTAAAATAAAGTACCAGTCAAGTACTAAGATCGATGGTATCGACTACTTTCCTTCCCATCAAAGTTGCTGGCCTTCGACCTAAATTAGAAACCATTGTTATTCTTGATTTTTTCACTTTGTTCCAAACATGTCTACATATAACTTTGGCACCAAATATGAATACAACAGTAAAGTCACGTAATTTGAATACATACATACAAACGTACGTACGTATGTGCCTACCTCCACATGTACATACATACATACATACATACATACATACATACATAAGTACGTACATACACAATTCATACTTACACATATAGGCGCAGGAGTGGCTGTGTGGTAAGTAGCTTGCTTACCAACCACATGGTTCCGGGTTCATTCCCACTGCGTGGCACCTTGGGCAAGTGTCTTCTACTATAGCCTCGGGCCGACCAAAGCCTTGTGAGTGGATTTGGTAGACGGAACTGAAAGAAGCCCGTCGTATATATGTATATATATATATATATATATATATATATATATATATATATATGTGTGTGTGTGTGTGTGTTTGTGTGTCTGTGTTTGTCCCCCCCAACATCGCTTGACAACTGATGCTGGTGTGTTTACGTCCCCGTAACTTAGCGGTTCGGCAACAAGAGAACGATAGAATAAGTACTAGGCTTACAAAAATAAGTCCTGGGGTCGATTTGCTCGACTAAAGGCGGTGCTCCAGCATGGCCGCAGTCAAATGACTGAAACAAGTAAAAGAGTAAAAGAGTAAGAGTATATATAATATACGTGTAGCAAGGTTATGACCAAAGACTTCTCAGTTTATATACATTATCTATTGCTACGGTATTACAAGGCTTCATGTCATACGGACAGAGTTAATCTTATATGAACATCATATTTTACAGGTATCGGAGATCTTCAAGAGAAATTTGATCATCAGGCTAATTTTCACATCGATGCATATTCATGTGGCCATGTCGATGCTTCTTCCATCTCTGGATTGAGCACAGAGCTGTGAAAACAGCTATTAGGAGAATCGCACTAGGCTGAGTACGGAGTGGTAAAAAAAAGCTATTAGCGAGAGAGAAATTCACTCAGGACCTAACTCAGCGGGGTCCGAATTCACTCTGCCGTTTTCGCGTTGATAACGCCGTATTTAAAGCCTCTGTTCAAAGAAAGTTCTGGTGATTATCACGTGAACAAAAAGGTCTAATTGATCGAAATGGGGTCTGCACGCACAATAAACTCGTAATTAACATGTGGTCGAAAATGGGGTCAAAATCAACTGCTATATGCGTATACATTTATTTATACATACATGCGTACATTATAATATACATATACAAATAGATGCATATACCATTACATGCATACATTAATACGTGCTTGTATACGAATACAGGCATGCATACATACATACGAGGTGGGTGCTGAAAAGTTCCTGGCTTTAAGGGTATCATGAAAGGTTTGGTTGAAGGTCCAACCTTCCGAGTTCTTTTACAGGGCTTAGAAAAACTGAGGATCGCTGCAATAAGTATGTGAATCTGAGAGGGGAATATGTTGAATAAAATCATAATTAACTGATCCTCCTGTATTTTTTTTTTACCCAAAGCCAGGAACTTTTCAGTACACCCTCGTACATACATACAGACAGACAGACAGACAGAGAAGGGAGAGACGAATACACCGCATATGTGCACAACAATGAAAATAACAACATCGTCATAGTAAGTGAAGAACTCCTAAATAGGAAAAAGGTTTACAGGGTATAGAGCTGTTGCATGTAATACCCAAGCGTAACTGGGTATTACATTTTTAAATACAAATTTCGAGGACAAATTCATGATGTCTACACAAAGTTATACAGGAGTACACATCTTACAAGCAAAAGAGTTTGAACGAGTAGCTTCCCTTGGGCACTTGTAACAGACATATCACATCCCACCTAGAAGGATACGCCTTTGCTATTCAAGTACTGCAAGTAGCCATTAAATACCCGATCAATAAAAGAGAGACGGGTGCGTCCATATTGAGAAAGAAAATGTCGATTGTGTTAGACTAATGTTTAAAATATCACCTACGTCTTCAGCAGTTGCTCACAGATGTCCGGAAGTCAATATCTTTCAATGCTGTCTACTGGAAGGATTGTCCGTACAGTCATACGAAAGGCACATCAGAACTAGAATGTACCTACACCTTTAAAAAGTAAGGAATATTGATACAACATTTCAATTATGTATGTATATATATATATATATATATATATATATAGCTGTACGGTTCAAACACAGGGGAACTAATACTGGGGAAGGTGTGGTTGTGTGGTAAGCAGCCTGCTTCCTCACCACATGGTTCAGGATTCTGTCCCACTGCGTGGTACCTCCAGCAAGTGCCTTCTACTATAGCCTCGGGCCGACCAAAGCCTTGTGAGTGGATTTGGTAGACAGAAACTGAAAGAAGCCTGTCGTATATATGTATATATATATATGTGTGTGTATGTGTTTGTATGTCTGTGTTTGTCCTCCCAACATCGCTTGACAACCGATGCTGGTGTGTTTATGTCCCCGTAACTTAGCGGTTCGGCAAAAGTGACCGATAGAATAAGTACTAGGCTTCCAAAGAATAAGTCCTGGGGTCGATTTGCTCGACTAAAGGCGGTGCTCCAGCATGGCTACAGTCAAAAGACTGAAACAAGTAAAAGAGTATATAA
>NC_068998.1:38679945-38682337 GCF_001194135.2 Octopus bimaculoides
CAGCAAGTGCCTTCTACTATAGCCTCGGGCCGACCAAAGCCTTGTGAGTGGATTTGGTAGACAGAAACTGAAAGAAGCCTGTCGTATATATGTATATATACATGCATATATGGGTACAGAACATCAAAAAACGTTGAACACAATGAGAAACGAAAACATAAAAACAAAACAGAAAACGAACTTCTTTGCGAACAACGAAAAAAACAAACAGAGAAACGAGACATGCAACATAAAGAGTATACCCCTTCGTCAGTTGTCCCTGTTTCATCTACTCCGCGTTACGAAGGTAAGGACAATACCGACTTCATTGAAACAGTCCTTCCCGCAAAGCAAATTAAGTAAAATTTGGGATTTTTGCGGAGGGTGAAAGTGTTAACAAGAACAGGACAGTGAGAACAAGACAGTAACAACAAACGGTGAAGGCTGTTGAGCCAAGACGATATGGTTTGGTCAAGAGCAGCGTTTTCAAAGTCAAGTCTATAGACTTTGTTCATATGTGTGGTGCACATTTTTTTTGTTACTTAAATGGAAGTGGGGAGGAGACAAACAAGGCGGCGACAAACTGGTCTGGAACAACGAGGTGTGCTCATCGTTAAAGAACACTGACGACCAGAATGGTTTGTCTTGGATCAATAACCTTTATATTCCGTCCTTAGGTCCTAAAGTCGTGATGGAGATCCGCCAGCTTGCCATGAATATTTAAACTTAACTGGATCCCATTTCTCCTTTTGTTTGATCACAACTGATTTCTTTCAGAGAAGGAGGGAGGGGGAAAGGGAGAGAGAGGGAAAGGAAGAGAGAAAGAGGGGGGGCGAGAATCATATTACTGGCTCAGTTGTTTGCTGACCTTTGAAATGATGAAAGGCAAAGTTGACCTCGGTGGGATTTGAACCCAAAGTACAGAGGGTTGGAATGGATACCACACAAAGTATTTATTCTACACAACATTCAAAAGATTTTGCCAATTCACCGCCTAACAACAGTTGATAAGTCTTGAAAATAAAAAGCGGAAACTAACAACTGCTGGACAAAGCACACAAAAAGGATTCCCGAGAGTAGATGTTTTGGCGTGAAGGGAATGACTGGCGTGCTTAGGGCGGATTCTGAAGGGCGGAAATGGACGCAATATAGATGTCAAGGCGAAGATAGACAAATTATATTGGAGTGGCTAAGTATAGATAGCCAGCCAGCTCCTAAGTGAAGAACCCCTGTAGTAATGATACGATAAGTTACAGTGAGGAGACGACATGTTTATGGACCAGAGACTGTAGTGCGAGTTCATGCCAACTGAAACTAATTCGTATTAATCCTGCCACGAGTTTCCTTGGAAAGTGCATAAGGTCAACAAGTTATACATTCAGAGACCAACACACGTCAAACACTTATCATCCTGCTGACAGCATGTCTCTTCTTCGTCCCTACTTCTGTTTGTTTTAGTCTACTGCTGCCGTGTCTCCTCTTATCTTCTCGCAAGCTAGTAAGCCGAGAAGCTGTGAACCAAGCACTCATTTCTTCTCTCCACCCAATTCTGATGTGTCTCACCCACCTCTAGAATGTTGTTAAACACTTTTCAATCTTTCATCCTAAGAACTGCAATATTCTGAAGCTCAACAGCTGTTCGCATTGTTTTTATTATTAGAATCGTTAGAAATGCGGCGAGCTGGCAGAATTGTTAGCACGCAGCATGGAATGCTTGGCAGTTTTTCGCCCGTCGCTACCTTCTGAGTTCAAATTCCGCTGAGGTCGACTTTGCTTTCCATCCTTTCGGGGTCGATAAATTAAGTACCAGTGAAACACTGGGGTTGATGTAATCGATTTAATCCCCTCCCCCAAGCTGCCCTTGTGGCAAAAATTTGAAATCTTTATCAAAATCGTTAGTATGCTGTGCACAATGCTTAGCGGCATTTCGTCCGTCTTTACGTTTTAAGTTCAGGTTCTGCTAAAGTCGACTTTGCCTTTCATCCTTTCAGGGTCGATAAAATAAGTAGCCATTATTATTATTATTATTATTATTACTATTACTATTTGATGAAAGCTCTCAGCTTAGTTTGTTGGGTATGATGGAAAGTGTCAGCTGTCCACAGCCAGCAGACTAAGGTGACCCTTGTTTACTGGTCATGCTTCAAGAACCCTGCGAAGAATTCTTGTAGTTCCAAGCAATGCTCATTTTTGTAGGTGTTCTATCTTTACATTTGTACCAATGTTTTTGAGCCATGTTGGTAGCTGAGTGCTGATACTTCCAAGTGCCCCAATTACTATTGGTATCACGTCTACTCTCCTCATTGATCACAACCTTCGTATTTCCCACTTTAAATCATCATAGTTGTTTATTTTTTCTTCTTTCTCTTTGATCCCGTTGTCACCGGGAAATGCTATGCCGATTATCATGCAA
>NC_068998.1:38682513-38684589 GCF_001194135.2 Octopus bimaculoides
AATCATCTTACCCCTCACCCGGAATTTCTGGCCTTGTGTCAAAATTTGAAGCCATTATCAATTATTGGCGAGCTGGAAGGATCGTTAGCACGCCGGCCGAAATGCATTGTGGTATTTCGTCTGTCTTTCTATTCTGAGTTCAAATTCCGCCGAGGCTGACTTTGCCTTTCATCCTTTCTGGGGTCGATGTAATCGGCTAGTTCCCTTCCCACAAAGTTGAGGCCTTGTGCCACCAGTAGAAAGGATTATTATTAATATTATTATTATTGAAACTCCTGGAGTTTTGCATGTGTAGCGGGCTTGCTACCTGCAGCCTACGGTGCCACGCTATCTGTTCTTTTCAACTCTCTAGTACTTTCCTGATTATTCTGGCCGTGCCAAGGAGGCAAACATTTTATAATAGTCCCGAGTGTCTTCCTGACACCTAGGGCAAAAAAAAACTCACTGATAGGCCATTAAAATAAACACATCAGAGTGTTCTTTTACCAAACAGAATGAAGTTAAGTGAAAAAAAAAAAAATCCACGTGCGGTAATCGTTCTCACAGTGACAAGTCTCTTCTCAGTACATGTAACGTACTAGTTAAAACAACCTTTTGCACTTCTTGCATACATGGTAAGCCAGAGAACATCCTCAAATAATTTTCAGCTCCTTTTTTGATCATTCAAAGTGCTCCTACAATCATTAGTAATCTAACCGCTTTGAGTAACCACGTTTTCGATTTCAATGAGCAATTTTTTATATTTTCTGAACTTGTCAAATTCTTTTGCCGAGACATTATGATCACAAGGGATTCTCATGTCGATCAATAAACAGGCTGCATTGTTTTGGTCTTTCACAATGATATCCGGTTTACTAGCTTTGATGATTCTGTCTGTGTGTATTGGAAAGTCCCAAAGAATCGTTACATTTTCTCCCTCGCGGTGGTGCTGATACGATTTGTCAACAGATTTGATTTTATAATGCCAACATATTAACCAGTGTAAATATTGGTCGACCCTGTCTTGATTTATACTCCACTGGTGCTAATATTTCACATCCACAGATTAGGTGGTCGTCTGTTTCAATCTCATCATTGCAGAATCGGCATTTAGATCTACAGTAATCTCTCGCCATATCGCGGTTCACCTTTCGCGCACTCAGTATATCGCGGATTTTCTGGTTCATATATGTGAATTTATATCGCGGACTCTTCAGTATATCGCGGGTTTCTGCGGCCAATAGGTATTTATATTTTTTTTTAGATTTTAATTATTTCTGTGGGAGGTCTTGGAACGTAATACCCGTGACAGTCAAGAGATTACTGTCCTCCATTTTTCATCACTTTGGCTTTTCTTGAGCAGCTAAGATGAAGCCTTCCCCCTCTGCCTTCAGCCCAGAGCTCCGTAGCCGTTGATGTGTCTTGCTTCTGGTCAACATCAGCTGCTTTACTACGAACAACATATTTTTCATGCAGAAGTTTCTGCTCCCACCTGATCCTGGCAGAAATTTTTCTCGTCTGAGAAAAAGCAAAGCATGTTCGGTTGGAAGAGATTCTTGAGTTTGTTGAAAAGCTTCGTAGCGCGGTCTTTCCTCTTGTTCCTGATGGCTTGGGATAAAAATTGGCCCTTTCTTCATCTTGTATGTGGAATACCGAATGTCTTCATGCATTACCTGCCTGACAAGAAACTCAAACACTCTCATGGCGAGGGACCTGATTGACTTGGAGAGATCTTTGTCAATCATGACCTGAATCTCATCAACAAATTCAGGAGTTCTTTTCGTATCAGAAAGATCAGAGTGAGTTTTCTGAGCTGCCATACCTTCATAATCACCATTAGACTCATTCAACTCTTTCAGAATCCTCTGCACTGTCCTCAGATTGACACTCAAACACTCTGAAATGTTCGTATTGGAGCTTCCGGCACGTATGCCAAGCAATACAGCATGTCGCTTCCAAATTTCTGGCAGAGTGAAATGCGTCATGCTGCTTGTCTTCTCACAGACGGTGACCAACTGCTCCTACTATACTGTGTAGTTGACAAAATCCAAAACAAACAATGCGCATGCGCAAAATTAAAAATACAATATGGCGACA
>NC_068998.1:38686237-38688301 GCF_001194135.2 Octopus bimaculoides
ATATAGGGGGAGAATTTACAAAAGACAGACAGGTGGTGTAGACAACGAATAGAAGTATTAGTTTAACGCTCGGGAAGTGAAAAGTCTTTAACGTTTCGAGCCTACGCTCTTCCACAGAAAGGAACATAGAATGAAACAGAGAGAGAAAATAAAGAATGTGTAGTGGCTAACGATCTATCATGGCGAATGCCTGATAGAGGGATCACAGAGGAGAGCTAGGAAGAAGGGGAGATAATAAAGCAGTGGTTATCTACTTGCTGGCAAGTAGGTAACGAAGGTGCCTGTGCGTGTGTGTGTGTGTGTTTATACATACATACATATATATATATATATATATATATATATATATATATATATATATATATATATATATATATATACGTGTGTGATTGTGTAATGCGTTTGCACGTGTGCATGCACGCTCTTGTGTTTCCCCACTTCCACCGCTTGATAACCGGTGCTGGTTTGATTATGTCTCTGTACACTACCTGTTCGGCAAAAGAATCCGATAGAATAAGTATCAGAGTTTTAAAATATAATATTAAGTGCGAGGAATAATTCGTTCAACTAAAATCCTGCAAGACGGTGCTCCAGCAAGGCCACACCTCAATAACTGAAACAAGTAAAAAAAAAAACAGAAAAGAATAAAAGTACATATTTACAGCATAAATATATACACATATATATACACTTGATTTAATTGACAAGTGAAAGCAATGCATTTTGAGTTGATCCCAGGTTCGATCCTACACGTGTCTTTTATCTTTGAAACATGGGCAAGTGTCTTTTTACCTTTGTCTCGGATGGAAAACATCAAAGAAATATGTTTGCACTTTACATTCTTATAATTTCAAATCACAGCTAAGGCTATTATATAAACGCACATGCACACATACATATATACATTTACACAGGCAGACAGACAGATAGACAGATTGATAGATACATAGATAGATAGACAGACAACTAGCTAGCTAGCTAGCTAGCTAGCTAGATAGATAGATAGAAAGGTAGATAGATAGATAGATAGATAGATAGATAGATAGATAGATAGGTAGGTAGGTAGGTAGGTAGGTGGGTAGATAGATAGATAGATAGATAGATAGATAGATAGCAATACTTTGTCTTGTTAAGAAAAGTGACAGAATGGATCTGGTCGTGAACAATAGTCAACGTAAAAACACCGCCATATACTACAAACTACTTTTGATCAACGTCCCATCCGTTCTAGCATTTTCGGCCGATACACATGCACGCATACACGGCAACTGATGCACACGCACACGCACACACGCGCGCGCGCGCACGCAGAGAAGCATAGTCAGACATTGTACGGCTGAAGGAGTAGACACACACATCTGTGCCTACGAAACCTTGAGTAACGCGGGGCTGATTCTACTTTTTGATCAATCAATTCGAGCGAACACTTGTTGGGTAGCTACTTCCTGTTATTTGCTTACCTACCTATCTCTGTGTGTGTATGTGTGTGTGTGTGCTATGGTATGTGAAAGCTCGTGGCTTAGTGGTTAGTGGTATTCGGCTCGCGATCGTAAGGTCGTGATTTCGATTTCTGGCGGTGCCTTGTGTCCTTGAGCAAGACGCTCTATTTTACGTTGCTCCATTCACTCAGCTGGCAAAAATGAGTTGGACCTGAATTTCAAAGGACCAGCCTTGGCACATTTCGTGCCACGCTGAATCTCCCTGAGGACTACATTATAGGTACGCGTATCTTATTTCTTTATTGCCCACAAGGGGCTAAACATAGAGGGGACAAACAAGGACAGGCAAAGGGATTAAGTCGATTACATCGATCCCAGTGCGCGACTGGTACTTAATTTATCGACCCCGAAAGGATGAAAGGCAAAGTCGACCTCGGCGGAATTTGAACTCAGAATATAACGGCAGACGAAAGACCGCTAAGCATTTCGCCCGGCGTGCTAACGTTTCTGCCAGCTCGCGCCTATCTGTGGAGTGTTCAACCACTTGCACGTTAATTACACGAGCAGGTTGCTCCGGTGGTCAGATTAAATGAAACCGACGGAGTGCCACATACATGTAAAAACA
>NC_068998.1:38688396-38689265 GCF_001194135.2 Octopus bimaculoides
AAAAGAAGTTGGTGAAGGAGAAACATACATACATACATACATACATACATAGGAGCACTCCGTCGGTTACGACGACGAGGGTCTCAGCTGATCCGATCAACGGAACAGCTTGCTCGTGAAATTAACGCGCAAGTGGCTGAGCACTCCACAGACGCGTGTATCCCTAACGTAGTTCTCAGGGAGATTCAGCGTGACACAGAGTGTGACAAGGCCGGCCCTTTGAAATACAGGTACACCTCATTTTTGCCAGGTGAGTGGACTGGAGCAACGTGAAATAAAGTGTCTTGCTCAAGGACACAACGCGTCTCCGGGAATTGAACTCGCGACCTTACAATCGTGAGCCGGATGCCCTAACCACTAAGCCACGCGCCTTCACACATACATACATACATACATACATACATACATACATATCTAAACTCAACAGACTTGATATAATGATTTGGGATAGAGAAGAGAAACTGTGTACAGTTGTGGAAATCAGCTGCCCAGCGGATGTTAAGATAAAATTGAAGATCAGTGTAAAAGAGAATACCTGCGCTGAACTATTGAGAAATTTGCAGTAACACATTGCCTAAATACCAATCTTGGGCTTCTCAAAACCAGAAAGGAGAAAGTTAATCGAAGACTACAGATCCAAGCCATCACTGGAACTGTAAGAATCTGTAAAACTTTCCAGAACTTTATCATTTAAATATATATGGGCATGTCTAGATATGTAACTATATGCATGAGAAGACACACATAAAACAAAACATACAAATCTGCACGTACACATACATACATGCATACATAAGTACGTACGTACATACATACATAAATACATACATACAGAGAAAGAGAGATAGGAAGCGAGAGAGAGAGAGAGA
>NC_068998.1:38689275-38691004 GCF_001194135.2 Octopus bimaculoides
TACAAATCTGCACGTACACATACATACATGCATACATAAGTACGTACGTACATACATACATAAATACATACATACAGAGAAAGAGAGATAGGAAGCGAGAGAGAGAGAGAGATAGGAAGAGAGAAAGATATAGGAAGAGAGAGAGATATAGGAAGAGAGAGAGATATAGGAAGAGAGAGAGAAAGATAGCAAGAGAGAGAGAGAGAGAGAGAGAGAGAGAGAGAGCAAGAGAGAAAATTTTGGAAAGAGGCGAGCTAGAAATCCCGGGATAATGCCGACTTATGAGATGATGTCGGAAAAGATGGTGTGAGGACGTGTGTAAGTGCTTGTGTCAGAGTGTATATGTATATGTATGTGTGTGTGTGTGTGTGTGTGAGTGTTCGGTTCGGAGTAAGTGTATACTTGGGTGCGTATGTGTGTTTTGTTTGGTATAAGCGTTCATTGGGGTGTGCGTGTGCATTTAGTGACTGTTAGTACCATAGCAACGCTTCACGCTGGTCTCAACGCATTGAGTCACCGAATTCTGCAATAGATTTTTCGCAGTTGTTAAGGAACCAAAAGAATGTACGTACGTATGTATGTATGTATGTATGTATGTATGTATGTATGTATGTATGTATGTATGTGTGTGTGTATGTTTGTATATATGTATGTGTGTGTATGTTTGTATATATGCATATATTTAGAAGTGTTTTTGCAACGAATTCCGGATTCTGTCGCAACTCTTGGCAGAAAAACTTTCCCAAATCAAAAATTAGCAATTATATAACAGTAAAAAAAAAACTATGCATATGTGAGTGTGTTTGTATGTATGTATATATGCATATATATGTATTTATGTATTTATGTATGTATGTATGTATGTATGTATGTACACGCACACACACATCCATCCATCCATCCATCCATCCATCCATCCAAACATACATACATGCATACATACACACATATATACATTTGTGAAGGAGCTTGGCTTAGTGGTTAGGGTGTTGCATTCACGATTGCGAGGTCGTGGGTTCGATTCCCAGACCGGGCCTTGCGTTGTGTTCTTCAGCAAAGCGCTTCACTTCACGTTGCTTTGCGATTATTTTGACATGTGGTACCCAGTTGTACCTGTACAGGTAATGTCGATTTGATAGAAGAAGTGAACCTAAGTCGTCAATAACATTTGATCACTATAAACAAATCATCTGTGTGGTTGTTCGGTAAGAAACTGTCGAACCCTCATGCGTCGTCTAACGACGGAAGAGTTCATTACATATGAGTAATCATTTTAAATTTGGGTATAAACTCTACAGACACGAAGAAATTCCTGAAGTAAATCCAGTGGCATGTAGATCCATACTGTTGATGATATCAGATAGCCGAATACAGTGTACAGGCTTTAAACGGCATACTACCGGGTGTATACATAACTTTAAAATTATACATACATACATGCATACATACATACATACATACATGCATGTATACATGCACGCACACGCACACACACGTGTGTGTGTGTGTGTATGTGTGTGTGTGCAAGTCCTTGAGCAAGAATACTCAAGTATAGGCGTAGGAGTGGCTGTGTGGTAAGTAGCTTGCTTACTAACCACATGGTTCCGGGTTCAGTCCCACTGCGTGGCATCTTCAGCAAGTGTCTTCTACTATAGCCTCGGGCCGACCAAAGCCTTTGGAGTGGATTTGGTAGACGGAAACTGAAAGAAGCTCGTCGTATATATATATA
>NC_068998.1:38691051-38692360 GCF_001194135.2 Octopus bimaculoides
TGTGTGTCTGTGTTTGTCCCCCCAACATCGCTTGACATCCGATACTGGTGTGTTTACGTCCCCCGTAACTTAGCGGTTCGGCAAAAGACACCGATAGAATAAGTACTAGGCTTACAAAGAATAAGTCCTGGGTTCGATTTGCTCGACTAAAGGCGGTGCTCCAGCATGGCTACAGTCAAAAGACTGAAACAAGTAAAAGAGAAAGAGAAAGAGAGAAGTAAAATAAATAAGCGCTCTAGAAGTTTGGAAGGCGCGAACACTGATAGCAATACTTGGGATATTCCACTCGAGAAATGGCATTCGTGGTATTTTATTTGCGCAGAAAGAGGTTCGATTAGTGGCGAAGCATGTCTGAAATTAAATCGAACAATCTGAGATGGCATAAAGCTAATAGTTTAGAACGGTAGATGATTGCTGTAGACGTTTCTAGTGTCATAGAGACAGCAGACTGCATGGATAAGGATGAATATAAGAAGATCAGGATAAATATAAGAAGATTAGGAGGCGGAGGTGCGGGTGGAGGGGAATGGAAAATGTTGGAATATAAAAGGCATGCATAGGCGCAGGCGTGGGTGTATGGTAAGAAGTCTGCTTCGCAACTACGTGGCTCCAGGCTCAGTCCACTGCGTGACATCTTGGTCAAGTGTCTTCTACTATAACCTCCAGATGACCAAAGCCTTCTGAGTGGGTTTGGTAGGCGGAAACTGAATGAAGCCCGTCGTATACATACATAAGTGTGTGTGTGTGTGTGTGTGTGTGTGTGTGTGTGTGTGTGTGTGTTCACATGTGCTTCAGTCTCTGTTTGTCCCCCACTACTACTTGATAACCGGTGTTGGTGTGTTTATGTCCTTGTAGCTTAACTTAGCGGTTCAACAAGAGAAAACGAGAGAATAAGTTACAGGCTTTTAAAAAAGTACTGGGTCAATTAGTTCGACTAAAATTCTTCAAGGCAATGCCCCAGGATGGCGACAGATAAATGACCGAAACAAGTAAAAGATAAAAGAAATTATATAGACAGTTGGTCAGAGATTTAAGCAACGGTATAGATAGGCCGAAGTCGCGCAAATCAAGTCACAAAAGTTTGGAACTGAAGCGTTCATCTGTGCAGGAAAAGAACAGACCATTGAAAATGTGACATCGATTAGGATGTTGGATCACCCTTATGATGAAAAAAAAAAAGCAAAACAAAACATTAGCTTCATAGAGGAGCAAATGCAGAACATTTGTACAAAGTGGCTACAAAAGGAGCCATGACAACATTGTCTCCCTCAGGGGTAGGGAAACCCCCGCCCGCGGGCGCAATTGCGCC
>NC_068998.1:38692976-38695353 GCF_001194135.2 Octopus bimaculoides
TCGTATGCCTATTTGCAACATAGGTCGCGTTTCCACTACGGCTTAAAACGGTCAGACTCGAACAGAAAATCATCCGGTAATTTCCATTTGAATGGAAATTTTGTTTTCACTATAAATACATATTACTATGTTTGTGCCACCCCCTTGAGACCCGACTATCCTCTAGATGAAAAATAAAGAATGCCTCATAAGTAATAAAAATGTCCTAAATTCAATGGCGGCGTTAATGAAGATATTACGCGTTAATTTAATGTATTAAACGTATCTTTATTAATGTATATCGAATTATACATAGATATATACAAGATTTACATAAATGTAAGAGTAAGAATTTGTGATCCGCCCGAGGACCTTTTTCTTTGGAAATTTTTGCTCACCGCACAAAAAAAGTTTCCCCACCCCTGGTCTACATTGCCCATTGGAAACTATGTAAAAAATGCAGTTTGAACAAAGCTCATAGGTGGTATGGATATTAACCTAATGCAGTGGAAGAAAATGATGGGGTTATTCTGTTATAGTAGTTCAACATTCAACGTGATTGAATGATTGAGGAAAGACTGCCAGACATTATCATCAGCTAAAAAAAAAAAGGAGAAAAAAAGAAAAAAGGGAAGATACTGCACAACAATTGATATAATGTCTCCGGGAAACAACAACGTGTGTGAGAAAAAAGAACAAGAAAGGATTGAGAAATATCAAGATCTGAAAAGAGAAGTTGCATGAAAAATGTTGAAATTATGCCAATTGTGCCAGTTATGTGCACTTTTTACAATTGCAAAGAAAATGAAATTGTGATTAGAGAAGATTACGATAGAAATTCGAGCAGACTATAGCAGAAAAATAAAACGCAAGGCTCCTGAAGAAGGTGCTCGAAAATCGAGTTCGTGAAAGAATACCAAAGACCCTTAGTCATTGGCTATCACTTCTTAGGATATAAAAATGACACAATATCTGTCTGCGATGATGATGATGATGATGAAAAATTCTATGAAAATAAGTTATCTTCATATGCCATGCTTGCAATTCTCGACATCAATGATAGGAAAGTGGGTATTAAATGCTGGTTCAGTGAATTTACGGAATATACCGAACGCTGTCGCCTTCGGGTACAAAACAAAAGATTTCCCTCCAAATACCACGCTACAAGTAAAAGAATCACGATTCACAGTAATATTTATTCACACTTCATTTACACTCTTGAATTTGAAGACTTGATACAACAGCATGGCTCCCTGCAACTCTTGCGTTGTCAGTCTATATGAAAGCATACACCATTTCCACAGCAATGATGATGTCCCTATTGCATTTTAAACCGAACACGGCCTCCTGCCGCGTACTCGATATTGTCCGAATTGCAATACTCCGCGTATTTTGCGCGAAAGGACAAGCATATAGCGCTGCCGTAAGGTAGGTGATGCGACGACGTGGACGGTCTAGAAGGGAATGTGGATACTCCATATCTACATTTAAGGACACCTTTCTGGAAGGTGTTCATCTTCTGCCTTGGAAAGTCTTAGTCGCACAAATCAATAGAGGAAAACCTTGGATTCTGCCGTAAAACCTCCGTAGATTGGCAATCTTTCTGTTCGGAAGTCTGCCAGTTTGGGGCAGAAAACCACCTGCACGCGGATACATATGGACGAAGTCCATGAAGTTAATATTCTTTCTGAATGAACACAAACATATTACTGAATATCGTGCTTGCTTCTATCAGGACCTTTAAAGCGAAAAAGCAAAACCAACGTATACGACAGGTATGTAAAACATATTTCTGTGTACTTTCTCTGTTCATTCGCACGCGCACACAAACACACACACGCGCAAGCCGTTCATTTTCATTTTTAGACAGCGGGATTGAGTGAGGGGCGGGTGTGGATCAATTTTGGAGTTTTTTCACAAAAAAAATTGAAATAAATTTTTTTTCCATATTCTTAATCTCCAGGTTCAGTTCCACCGCTTGGCACCTTGGACAAGTGTCTTATACTATAGCCTCGGGCCAACCAAACCCTTGTGAGTGGATTTGGTGGGCGGAAAATGAAAGAAGCCCCTCATGTAAGTGTGTGTGTGTGTGCGTGTGTGTATCTCAACCTCCATCGCTTGACAACCGATGTTAGTTTGTTCGCATCCTCGTAACTTAGCGGTTCGACAAAATAAACCGATAGAACTAGTACTAGGCTTACAAAGAATAAGTCCTGGGGTCGATTTCTTCGACTAAAAAACCCTTGATTATGCTTGAATTAACTCATGTATCGAAAAGAGAAGGGGGGAAAAAACATGAGTTTATTCTTCGAGAATCAATCCATCAATTAAACAACAGCAGCAGTAAAAACGACGACGATGACGACCACCACGCGGACAACGATGACGACAACAATAA
>NC_068998.1:38695790-38696924 GCF_001194135.2 Octopus bimaculoides
AATAAATATAACTTTATATTTATTTTAATATTGTTCTCTTCACTTATTTTTATGCTTGTTTTCGCTGTATATTTTCCCGCGTATACTTTTACATGTAAAATAATTAAAGCATTACGTCAGCGCGCGCGTGTGTGTGTGTGTGTGTGTGTGTGTGTGTGTGCGTGTGTGGTGGTGGATGAGTCCAAGCAGGAGTGTGTTTGATAAATATACATCCAGCTTCGGTGTGTAAATAGACCCCATGGATGTTTATGAATGTAGATTTATCAAACGTACGTATATGAACTTATTAACAATTCATTCTGACATGTACGTTACATTATATTATTGTTATGTTACTTAAAATAAGGAAATAAAAGAAATATATATATTGCAGATATACGTGTGTGTTTGAATGTATATGTGTATTTATACGAAGGTGCTTGCATGTCTATGTACATATATATATGTTTATGTACATATATATGTTTATGTACATATATGTATGTATAATATACATACATATTTACACACACACTCACATGCACACACACATATATAGACATATATATACATACATATACAAACACATTTATGCATATATATATTTATGCGTGTGTATATATATATATATATATATACACCCATACACATACATACTCACACACATGAACGCACGCACACACACACACGCACATACACACACACACATATATATGTGTGTGTGTGTGTGTATGTATATATATATGCGTATATATATATGTATATATATATATATATGTGTGTGTGTGTGTGTGAATGTGAGTGTATGTTTAAATATGTACGGTTTTATCCATATATAAAAATATATACACTCATTCATACATACATACATACATACATACATACATACACACATACATACGCACATCTGCTGTTGGGGTGAGTGGGTTTAGTTGCGTACAATTTCCGTGTATGAAATTCCACTCACAAAAACTTTGGTCGACCAGAGGCTATAGTGCCAAACACTTGCCCCCTGAGATCCAAAACCCATTAGTTCAATTTCAATGCAGTACAAAACAAGTCGGTAATAGAAAATTTTTTTAAGAAAGCAAAATGAATAAATAAAATAAAATTAGAAAAAAAGAAACAGGAATAAAGAAAGATTCTAAAGATTGG
>NC_068998.1:38697717-38699531 GCF_001194135.2 Octopus bimaculoides
TATATATATGGGAGAATGTACGAAAAAAAACAACAACAGACGAGGACAGGTGGTATAAACAACAAAAGGATGTATTAGTTTGACGCTCGGGAATACAGAAAGTCTTTAACGTTTCGAGCTACGCTCTTCAACAGAAAGAATACGGACATATATATGTATGTATGTATGTATAAAATATATACGATAGATAGATAGATAGATAGATAGATAGTATCTTTAGTCAGAAAGCAAGAATGCAAAATTTAACTACTATCTAGGAAGTGTCCATGCTTGATATGTCAAAAAGTAATATACTTTTATAGGGTATATGTAATGTTAATTTTCGTGAACAAGAGAGTACAGATGAACGGAGAGAAAAGAAATCAGCAAAAATGTGTAAGAGAGGCAACAAGAGACAGTCCAAACTACTCAAGTAATTGTTGACAAAGCAAGCAGTGAGGGATGTGAAAAGATGATGATGCACAAACAAAAAGCAAAAGGGAATAACAATGACATTAGTGCCAAAGATTGTGTGTGTATGCATGTACACAGCATGGATAGTCATACATCTTAAAAGATGGGAAGGGTTTATAAGAGAAGACATATTAGGAAAAGAAAAAAACAGTTATTGACAGAAGACCCATAAAATAGGGCGATATCAAGGAGTCATAACAGGAGTAACCCAAAGAACTGGTGACAGGCCATTCGGATATATAGATGCTCATGTAAGCTGTCATCTAAATCGTGTAGGGAAGAGGTAACTGATTAGAGGATATAAGTTTAAACTACAGATTGTTGGCCAGAGAAGAGGGTTTAGGATGTATTGATTGAGATATTTGAATATGAATCGCCATGTTATCCTTGATCAAGTAGACTTATCATCAAAGGCGTTCCAGCCATGACCATCTTGCCTGCCTAGTTTGCAGACATAATGTATCTAGGATTTGGGCAATGAGGCAATTGGTGGAAGTAGATTCCTTGAATAAGAGTAATAGTCCAAGTATTTTCTTGTGGAAGAGTGGATTTTTGAGCATGCCAGGTACTCTTCCCTGCATCGGACAATTACAGTCCTACTTTTACTAACTAGTGTTATGGCAATATTGCTGAGGTTGCAGAGCTTCTAGAGTGCATCGAATCTTTAGAAAAAAAAATGTTGCAAAATAAGTTGGAACAGTGTGATCATAAATTTTACCGCTTTGTGTACCTATATGAGTTTTTGTATTAAAAATTGTATTGGAAGAAAGTATTAAAGTATTTTTGCAAATATAGCAATGTTATTAAATGGAAACCAGCTATAGTTACGTATTGAAAAGGTTGACTAACATGGAGTAGATTATAAATGAGATGATCACTTTTAACTGAGGGAAAACAGGCATCTAATTTCTTTTCCTGTAGACTATTTTGCATTTTGGCGATATACTGCGCTTGCGAAGATCCATCAAGCCAAATGAAATTGTAGTCATGGCTGATGTTGGTGTCACGTAACTGGCACGTAAAGAGCACTGTACGAGCACTGGGCCTCATGGAAGCAAAGTGGCTGAGTTTCTTTCGAGTGTTGGGCTTCATGAAAGTAACGACCAAGACATTATGTCGTGCTTGAGAAGAAGACCCATCAAGCCGAGCAAAATCACAGTCATAGAAGATACTGGTGTCACGTAAGAGTACCCATTACACTCTCGGAATGGTTGGCGTTAGGAAGGGCATCCGGCCGTAGAAAACATTGCCAATCAGACTGAAGTCTGGTGTAGCCATGCAGCTTATCAGCTCTGGTCAAACCGTCCAACCCATGCCAGCATGGGAAACGGACGTTAAATATTGATGATGATGATGATGAT
>NC_068998.1:38699638-38700572 GCF_001194135.2 Octopus bimaculoides
ATATATATATATATATATACTCCAAGAGAGTTAGGGGTTCCCTTCTCCAATTGCTAAATGTCCTTTAAATTTGAAATCTTAATTGTTGATATGACATGGTATGTCATAAGTGTCTGTATATTGTGGTTTTTGTCAATTTAGTCATAAAATAAAAAGATTAATCAACGGAATACAGTATCTGCAAGTTGATGGGTACCTCATATTCCCCTCCATTTTCTTATTGCTCTCTCTCTCTCTCTATATATATATATATAATATAGTCTGTTTGAGATAATACATCGTGATTTAGGGTTTCATATTCTATGATATTGGATAATCGTTAGACCAACGACATAAATGATGCATTAGAATGTTTAGCTAAAGGCTAAGCGTACGTCACACTCCAGGGTCATAAGAATAATGTCTGAATCCAAAATGTAGATTAATCTATCCTGCCAAACCAAATTCGGAATAGTGAATAAGAAAAACCTTAAGTGATATGAGCAGTAAGCTTGAAAAGTTAACTAATTTCTACTAATGGAATAACAGTAGTATAGTTGTTAGCTGATTAATTGTATAAACAATAAAACCGCCCCAAGTTAATGTGATTTGATATTGTGGAATTTTATTCCTCAGTTTCGGTACGGCTTAAACAATCGCTAAGATATATAACAATATGGATGATAACGATGTCATTATTTCCGCTAGAAAAATCCTGTTCTCTGACGAAGATTAAAAGGTCAGAACCCATGGTTTATTCAGCATTATGGTACACACACACACACACACACACACACACACTCATTTATTCATTCATTTACACGTACATTTAACCTTACATACATATGCTTTTTGTGTATATATGTATGTTTGTATGTGTGTCTGTAAGTATGTATGTATGCATATATGTATATTTGTATGTATGTATATATATATATATATATATATATATATA
>NC_068998.1:38701256-38706793 GCF_001194135.2 Octopus bimaculoides
TAATCCCAAGTGGCTATCTGTTTTCCTATGTGTTCGTTCCGTTGTCTGTAGCTCATTGTTCTAACGTCCTGTACCCTGATATGCATCTATATACACATGTAGATGTAAGTATGTACATATATGTGTGTATACATGCATATATATTCTTTGTATTATTATTATTATTATATATATATATATATATATATATATATATATATATATACGCACATAAATATATGTGGTTGTGTGTGTGTCGTTGTGTCTGTATATGTCCCCCTCTTCCTTTTGACAACTGATGTTGTGTGTTCACATCTCCGTAACTTAACGGTTCGGCAAAAAAAGACCGATAGAATTAAGTACCAGGCTTGTAAAAAAAAAGTACTGAGGTAAATTCATTCAACTAAATATTCTCCAAGGCGGCACTCCAGCATGGCCGCAGTTTAATGACTGAAACAAGAGATAAAAAAAAACAACATGATATAAGATATATCAATATAGAATCCAGTCACCCTCCTGTAGTTCTAAAAACCCGGTTAATGACATCAGTAGACGAGTCTCTCTCTCTTTTATCCAATTAAGATAACATTGACAACACAGTCGTCTATTAAAATAAAGCACTAGAAGTTAGCGAATTCAAAGATAAAATCGTTTCTACGTCTAATCCTCTGCCATCCATTAGTAAAAACACGCCACAAGTTTATTTCGTTTCTACCTTCCTTCTTTATAAATGCTGAATCTAACATTGATCTTTTATCTTTCATCTTTTCAGTCATTAGTCTGTAGTCATGCTGGGGCACTGCCTTGAAGAATTTTTAGTCGAATGAATCGGTCCCAGTAGTTTTTTTTTTGTTTTGTTTTGTTTTTAAAGCCTGGTATTCTATCGAACTCTTTTGCCGAACCGTTACTTCCGAGGATGTAAACACACCAACACCGGTTGTCAGACACAAAGACACACATATCTATCTATCTATCTATCTATCTATCTATCTATCTATCTATCTATCTATCTATCTATCTACACACGACTGGCTTCTTTCAATTTCCGTCTATCAAATCCACTCACAAGGCTATGGTCGGACTAAAGCCATTATCAGAAGACACTTGCCCAAGGTTTCAGGAAGTGGGACTGAACCCAGAACCATGTGGTCGGAAAGCAAGCTTCTTACCACACAGCCACGCCTGCGCCTATAATATGAAAAAAACAATATGAATAAACATTGGCCCGTCAACAACAAACGACACGGAAATCTATTTAATAGAACAACACCTTCCTAATTTGAACTCATTAGCTTTCTATATTTCCTTCCAAACAGCCGTATGGTTAAGATTTCTCTACATTTTTTGTATCATTGCAATATTTCTTCCGGCTCTTTACATTCTCAGTTCAAATTCCTTTTGGGGTCGATAAAATATCCCTCAAGTACTGGATGGGGAGGGAGCAATGTAATCAACTTGTCTCCCACCCTACCCTCAAAATTGTTGGCCTTATGTCGAAATTACAAAGGCTTGCATTGGTTTTCAAAAGCTAAGACCAGATTATATCACAATGCTGTAAAAACAGAATAATTATAAATAAAAACCAGTTTCGCTTATTGAATTTTCAGCGAATTTAGATAATCTTTCGCTATGAAAATTAATACATGATGTTTTGTAGAGGAATATCGCTCAATCTTCGGACCACATTTTCTGTGCTTTGAATAGTGCGAAAGATTTGTCTGTAATTCTTAGTATTTTTACTGTGCACGCGTGTGTGTGCGTGTACGTACGTATGTGCGTGCGTGCCTGTGAATGTGTGTGTGTGGAGTGTATATTTATAATGCTTAATGCGATGGCTGGTCGTATCTGGACTTTCTCTGCTGTGGCTTAGTGGTTAGGGTGTTGTACTCATGTTCGTAAGATTGTGGTTTCGATTCCTGGAGCAGGCGACGTGTTGTGTTCTTGCGCAGAACACTTCATTTCACGTTGCTCCAGTCCACTCAGCTGGCAAAAAATGAGTAATCCTGTCACGAACCAGTGTCCTGTCCAATTGGAGAAATACACATATATACACCACAGAATCCGGGACAGCGACCTTATGAGCCTATAAGAACAACAACAACACGACCAAAATGGATACTGTACACTTAGATTAAAATAATAAAACGTCCTTGGAGCTAAACGACAATAAAAACAACAACGCCAACATCAATAGCAATGGAGGACACATTGAGTAATGTAGGCTGAGATTTAATAACAGACCTGAGCTTAAACAACAATATTTATTGCAACAACAACGATATACAAACTGTATAAACTATTAAAGATAATTTATTAATGACTAATTTAGCATAATTTAGGTTTTATTTGATTAATATCTCTGATAAATCAATCTGTACTTTATTAGCGACTTTGAAAATTTATCAGTGATGCTTCCATCACCACGAAACTCTCAGACATGGCTGCGTGGTAAGAAGTTTGCTTTCCAACCACGAGACCCTGGATTCATTCAGTCCCACTGTGCGGCGGCATCTCGGGTTAGTGTCTTCTACTATAGCCCCGGGCCGATCAAAGTCTTGTAAGTGGATTTGATTGGGTAGCCTGTTGTATAATGTATGTTGTATAATGTATGTATGTATGTATGTATGTATGCAATATTTGCAGTCATATAAGCTTGTCAAGAGCAGGGCTCATTAGCCACCAACGGAGCCGCAATTGCAAAATATAAATTAGTCCTAGAGCGCACAATGTCCCTGAAGGTCGGCAATGGTCTTCCTCGATCACGAGTGGACGGCCATCATCATGTATATGTTGGAAAAATAAGCACGACTTTATATTATAGTTCCTACGCGCGTTTTATCAATGTGGTTGTTTGGAGCCCTGCAACAGGTGTTTCAAGTGCATTTAGATGCACAACCACAATAGATCATCAGAGAACACTTTACCACATTAATTTACATGCACACATGTAGACACGTACAACACCACACATACGGAGAAATATTATGGAAACAACGGGAAAAGGGTTGACATGAAGTTTACCATTGTAAAAAGCGGAAGTGTACTATCCTAAAAAAAAAAAAGATGAAAATAATTGCGATAGAAACCGGAAGCGAAGACATTGATATCCTGTACATATAAGTGTGTGTGTGTGTTTGTGTGCACCACCGCTTCACAACCGTTGTTGGCATGTTGATGTCTCCGTGAGCTAACGGTTCAACAAAAGAGGTCAACAGAATAAGTACCAGGCTTAAAAATACTTGGGAGATGGGGTCGATTTGTTCGGCCTTCAAGGCTGTTCCCCGCCCCTTCCCCACTAAAAAACAAAATAAGTAAAAGATAAAAAGTTTTTAAAAAAGTGTCTGCAATAAATCAAATTATAATTTATTATCGATTTTGAAGATTTATCAGTCATTCTTTCTCCTCCATGAAACACACACACTCCCACGTATACGCACATGTGTGTGCATACACGCATGTGTGTGTGTATATGTGTGTGTGTGTGTGTGTGTGCGTGGTCAATCAGTCATTTAGTATACATTATACGTGGCTCTTAAAATTTCGACACTGAGTGTGATTGTGTAACACCATACATTTAAGTAGAAATACTGGGTTCAAATTTCGGCACAAGGCCAGAAATTTCGGAGGAGGGGGAATATTCGACCCCATTGCTCAACTGGTACTTTGTACTTATTTTATCGAAGCCGAAAAGATGATAGGCAAAGACGACTTCGGCAGAATTTTAGCTCGGAACGTGAAGTCGGAATGCTAACGATTCTTATTTCTTTATTGCCCACAAGGGGCTAAACATAGAGGGGACAAACAAGGACAGACAAAGGGATTAAGTCGATTACATCGACCCCAGTGCGTAACTGGTACTTAATTTATCGAAGCCGAAAGGATGAAAGGCAAAGTCAACCTCGGCGGAATTTGAACTCAGAACGTAACGGCAGACGAAATACCTATTTCGTTATTGCCCACAAGGGGCTAAACATAGAGGGAACAAACAAGAACAGACGAACGGATTAAGTCGATTACATCGACCCCAGTGCGTAACTGGTACTTAATTTATCGACCCCGAAAGGATGAAAGGCAAAGTCGACCTCGGCGGAATTTGAACTCAGAACGTAATGGGCAGACGAAATACCGCTAAGCATTTCTCCCGGCGTGCTAACGATTCTGCCAGCTCGCCGCCTTTACATACAAAGAAATATTATGGAAACAATAGCGAAAGGTTTGACATGTAAGTTTACTGTTGTAAAAGGTGAAAGTGTATTGTCCGAAAAGAAAAAAATTGAAAGTAATTGCGATAGAAATCGGATGTGAGGACACTGACATCCCATAATTTCATGCAAACAATGTATGTGAAATAACCAATCTACAGATCGTGTATATATTTACTATAACATGGACACTGTAGATATGTTTTAGATAAGATGAAAACAATGACATTGACGGAAAAATATGACAGTCATTGATGCACGAAATGAGATTCGTGAATGTTTTCTTTCGCGATCCCTAAAACTTGTTTCGCTACACATGCTCATGAAGAAATGGCATGAAATAAAGCATCAGCAATCCCACATCGCTGCCTAAGTTTCTTCTTGGCCATCATCCATCGCCCTTCACCTGTCTATTTATGGACATTGTCATCGTTTGGATCAACAAAACTGAGTGAATAGTTGAGAGTGCTAATAAGTGTTGAAGTTGCTGAGACTCACAATAGGAAGTCCACCCATCGGATACCAAACGTGTTTTGTGAAATAGTTGTATGCCACTGTCGTCACTCCCGGTTTCAATCGCAATTTACTTTCATTCTTTTTAGGACAACAAACTTTCACATTATTACAACACCATTGTAATCACTTTCGGTTTCAATCGCAATCTCTATAATTTTAGGACTACATACTTTCACTTTCACATTGCAATGACGACACTGTTGTCATTTTCAATTTCAATCGCAATTTACTTTCATTTTTTTAGGATAACATACTTTTACATTATTACAACACCATTGTAATCACTTTCGGTTTCAATCGCAATCTCTATAATTTTAGGACAACATACTTTCACTTTCACATTGTTATGACGACACTGTTGTCATTTTCAATTTCAATCGCCATTTACTTTCATTTTTTTTAGGACAATATACTTTCACATTGTTACAACGGTAAACTGCATATTAACTCTTTTTCCATTGTTTCCATAATATTTCTATGTATGTATGGTGTTTTACAGTCACTGGAGACCCAGCGATTATAGCAGCTCTGTTTTTTTTTCTCTTTTTTCTTTTATATTGTTCCGACAATTGTTTCATAGGCTGTGTTCACCTCTTTCCATTTTGAAGTTGATTTCATAGATTAATTTTCATTTCCAGAGAAATTTACTTTCTTGACATTTCCAACTCTATTATTCAATCTTGGAAATATTTAACAATATATATAAATATATAGAAAGAAAAAAAAATCATTCAAACATAAACCATTGTGGTCTACTCTATTATAGAAGGAGTGAAACGAGAGTAAAACGACAGGAAAATGAAAACATGCATACAATATATATATATATATATATATATA
>NC_068998.1:38712679-38713168 GCF_001194135.2 Octopus bimaculoides
GGAAAGAGGATCTGGGGATTGCAATCCAATGACTGAAGGGTGAAAATCCATAGCCCTCTCCCTGCTACGATGGTGTGCCTAAATTCAATGATCTGAGCTAACGAGGGTGTATCAACAGGGTCACTCAACCTGCTAGAAATAATAGCTTGAGATTCCCTCAAAATTATGCCCTACATCAGTGCTACTCAAAGTGGTGGTCCGCGGACCGGTGCCAGTCCGCGAGCCATCAGCTGCAGGTACGCAGCGAGTTTCCAGAAAAGAAAGAAACATTATAAAATGCTTATGTAATATTGTATTATTTGTTTCCAAAATAAATATAAGATTTAAAAAATTGTCAACTGTTATTATATAGGTGCAGGAGTGGCTGTGTAGTAAGTAGCTTGCTTACCAACCGGATTCCGTCCCACTGCGTGACACCTTGGGCAAGTGTCTTCTACTATAGTCTCGAGCCGACCAAAGCCTTGAGTAGATTTGGTAGACGGAAACTGA
>NC_068998.1:38713178-38714364 GCF_001194135.2 Octopus bimaculoides
CGACCAAAGCCTTGAGTAGATTTGGTAGACGGAAACTGAAAGAAGCCCGTCGTATATATGTATATATATATATGTGTGTGTGCTTGTGTGTCTGTGTTTGTCCCCCCAACATCGCTCGACATGCGATACTGGTGTGCTTACGTCCCCGTAACTTAGCGGTTCGGCAAAAAGAGAGCGATCCGCAGTACGCAACTGGTACTTAATTTATCGACTCATTACTAAGAAATATTACCGGTCCCTGGCACTTTGAAAAAAAAAAAAAACACAAACTGCCGGTACGCCAGATCAGATAGTTTGAGAAGCACTGCCCTACATCATTCACTGAATATTGAGGTGCCAGATATAATTTCTGAGGCAGGATGGTACTGGCATGAGGAACCTTTGATCGTGGTTCTTCTGACAGTTTACCTGGAACCTTACAACAACAACAACAAGCACAAAGCAAAAATAAGAATAACCACGAAAACAACGAAAACAATAACAATGTTCTTGCCAACGTACAATCATTCCTAATTGCCTACACCTAAGCAGGGATGGGCACATTTGGAATGCATATCTTCATCAAAGGCTTGCTGAAACAGGATTAACCTGGGTCTAAAACCAACAACAACAATAACAGCAGTACAATGAATCCTACACACAAAAAAAAATGTATACACACGCACACAAACACACACATATACACGCACTCACATACACACCCACCCACCCATCCACACGCCCACTCACTAATACACATAAACACACATACACTCACACATACACACACAAACGCACACACATTAAGGCATAAATATTTGGAAAATATGCAAACGCATGTATGCTTGTGTTTTGTGTGTAGGTACGTGTGCACGTGCTTTTGTGTATGTATGTATGTATGTATGTATGTATGTATGTATGTGTGTGTGTGAGTGTATGTTATGTGTATGTATGTATATATGCATGTATGTGTATTGTGTATCTATATGTATGTATGTATGTATATATGTATGTATTGTGTCTGTATGTATGCATGTATGTATGTTGCTGTGCTTATGTGTTTATGTAAGTGTATGTATATATCGTGGCACTCCGTCGGTTATGACGACGAGGGTTCCAGTTGATCCGATCAACGGAACAGCACTCCACAGACACGTGTACCCTTAACGTAGTTCTCGGGGAAGATTCAGCGTGACACAGTGTGACA
>NC_068998.1:38717003-38724042 GCF_001194135.2 Octopus bimaculoides
TTGGAGGAGTGGTGGAGTAGGAGGGGAAGTTCGAATGTGCATGGAGGAGGATAAGAAGAAGAAGAAGAAGAAGAAGAAGTGGAAAGGAGAGAGAAGGACAGGAGAAAGAGAGTGTAAGAGAGATAGAGAGAGAGTGCAGGGATGGGACAGGTAGTACACCCGCACATATATAAAGAGAGAGGGTGGCAAAGGTGTGGTGTTATATTTAGACATGGTCAAAGATACCAATAGAATTAGACACACAATCAAAAAGGCACATAAAATGTGAAAAAAAGGCCAAGTATATACTGTGACGTAAGAAGCGTGACATTCAGTGTAACAGAGAAACACATGAATAGAATCTGTCACACATTGTGACATAATCACGTTCAGTGTGACGCACACGAGCGCGTAAAATTACAATGTTGCAGTCACACAACTACATCTAGTGTGACGTACACAGTGTGACATGCAGTATAACAGAAACACACATATGTAGAATCTATGATTATGTGACACTATCACGTGATCACGTGTGATCATATGACAGCATCATGTAATCACAGTGCGTTGTATTATTCCCAGTCACACAGTCACATATAGTGTGACGTACGCAGCGTGATATTCGGTATAACAGAAACACATATATAAAGTCTATGATTTGTGACACTATCACGTGATCACATGTGATCATGTGACTCTCACGTGATCACAGTGTGCTGTATTAGTACCAGTTACACAATCACATATAGTGTAACGTATGCAGTGTGACACTCGTTACAACAGAAACGCACATGTAGAAACAGATCGTGTAACTGTGTCACACGATAACTGTGCGTCGTACTAAGTACTATGCAGTGTACAAAGAAATACACATGTAGAATCCTGTTGTTACATACTGTCGAACACAGTTACACAATCTTATGCTGTAACGTACAAAGTGTGACACACAGTAAATCGATGTCACTCACGCAGTCATATAACCACATATATCATGACACAATGTAACACGTAGAATCCAGTGTTACACTCAGATCCACACGATCACACTTTGTGACAAACGAACAAACACGTATTATTCACTTACGTACTGTGACACTCATAGTTCGACAGACACACAGACGCTCATGTATACACAGACACACGCAAACACAGATAGATACACTCTCACAGAATCAAAAGTACAGTTTTACTAGTCACATAGTACAAAATAGACAAGCCGGACACATAATACTATATACATAAGCAGTTATACCCACACATATCCACACACACACACTGGTTTCAAGTTTTGGCACAAGGCCAGTCACACAAGTGTATACACTTTCTTGTGATGTTACACACTGTATCTTCCCCCCTATCTCTCTCACGCACACACACACAGACACACACACACACACAGACACACACACACACAAAGATTGACCAGACTAGTTAACGCATGCTTTCATTTACATATATACAATTTCACATGAATTATCACACAAACTTTTTCCATAGACACACCCACAATGTCACACACAAATTGTCACTCTTGAACTAAGTTGTAACGAAAGATAATAACTTCATCTCCATCGAAGAAAAAACGCGAACGTTTTGAATAAACCGATAACAACCTACACACTGATGTGCACTATCCACACTTACATACGTACATACATACATACATACGTATGCATGTATGTAACACACTGCCTAAATACCAATCTTGAGAAATTAGGCTTCTCAAAACAAGAAAGGGGAAAGCTGATTCGAAGACTACAGATCCAAGCCATCACTGGAACTGTAAGAATCTGTAAAACTTCCCAGAAGTTTATCATTTAAGTATATATGAACATGTCTAGATATGCAACTATATGCATAAGAAGACTTACATAAAACAAAACATACAAATCTGCACGTATACATGCATACATACAAAAATACCTTGTTGTTGATGTTGAAATTCCAATGAGGGAGCCTTTGATCTAGGTTAGAAACCGACTCTTTCTCTGTTGGCAAGAAATCTTGAAATAATGACATACATACATACATACAAACAAACAAACAAAAATACCCTGTTGTTGATGTTGAAATTTCAATGAAGGAGCCTTGAATCTAGTTTAGAAACCGGTTCTTTCTCTATTGGCAAGAAATCTTGAAATAAACTGACTGATGACATCATGCATACATACATGGTGGAAGATACAACTCGTGACCAAGTAAGATCACTTCTTAAGTGCAAACAGAGGTTGAGACGGTTAGAAACAACCAGCATTTCTTCAAGGGTTTTATATATATATATATATATATATATATATATATATATATATATACGAGGGTGAGTCAAAAAGTAATGTCATTTTGTTTAGGACAGGTATAATTACCAACACAGGAACATGTATCATACATCAAGATAAAACTGGTCCTCTGTAGCGGTTGAGCTTTGGGGTTGATGTAACCGACTTAACTCTACCCCCGAACTTGCTGGCCGTGTGCCAAAAATTCGAAATCAATATATAACTTTACTTCAGTATTAAGTCTTTTTTTATTATCTTGATTACTTTGAATTTTTGAACCATTTTCAGGCACAACTGAATTATGAATGGAACCAACTTCCGTTAGATTTCTCGATAGAGATAATAACAATTCCTTAGAAGGAAAAAAGCTATATAAAATGGCTAATCCAGAAGGCTTAGGAATTCAGATTTATACAGAGAATGCATTGGAAAGCACATTTCTTCTGAATTGCTTACACACGAGGACGGTTTTAAGACCACCTTAATACAAACGATTGGAACATTTTGATTTAGTTTTCCAATTGAATTAGAAGAGTGATATTTAAAATAATACACAACAGATTTCAGCAGGTTCTGAAGAATAATTTTAAAACAACTGAATATTCAAAGAATATTTTTGTTCAGTCAGATAAAATCAGAAACTTGTATGATATTAATAATGAACACGCTAAAGCGTTATAAGGAGGTTATAGTTTCTTATTTCTTTAATGCCCACAAGGGGTTAAATACAGAGGGGACAAACAAGGACAGACAAAGGGATTAAGTCGATTACAACGATCCTAGTGCGTAACTGGTACTTAATTTATCGACCCCGAAAGGATGAAAGGCAAAGTCGACCTCGGCGGAATTTGAACTCAGAACGTAATGGCAGACGAAATACCACTAAGCATTTTGCCCGGCGTGCTAACGTTTCTGCCAGCTCGCCGCCTTATGGAGGTTATAGTTTATACCATCACCTTCGGTACTTGACTGGTACTTTATCTTATTAAGCCCGGGCAAAGGCGAATGCAAAGTTAATCTCGGTGGTATTTGAACTTAGAACGTAAAGAGCAGGGTAGAAATACAAGGCAATTTCTCCGACCCGCTAACGATTCTGCCGATCCACCATCCTAAACAGTAGTACATGCAAGCGCGCGCGCGCACACACACACACACACACACACAAACAAACAAACAAATACATATATAAAGTAATATTACACTGGATTCAATTATTTTAGAAGATAAAGAAATAACTACCGAATTAGAAACAAATAATAGGAATGAACGTGTAGCTTTGCAAAAACCTTATATTACATTTAAGAACCACTCTCAGAATTTTTATTAGTAATTTATCTTGTAGGTTAATAAATCCAGCCAAAAGCGAGTTAAGCAGAGTGTGTAAAAATATCTCAGGCAATATTATTCTTAGAATTAAACAAACAACTGATTTACCATTATGGAATAGCGATATTTCTATTATTAATTGATTCAATAGTTTTAATAATAAGCATCTATAGATATTTACCCCGCTTGATATAATTGAATTTTTATCCTTCAGTAACTAAATCTTTACTCCAAAAAGCAATCGTTTTTGACAAGTTTTTGTCAAGTTTTATACATCAATCAGTGATTCTGGTATCAAAATATTCATGCATGCAAGAAGATCATTGCTTTCTTTCGATAACGATCTATAGGCAAAGAAGAAACGATGCGAATTCTTTTGATGTAGCGATGGGTGGCTTAGACTCTGCAGAAATTTGTGAGTTTATTGGTCTTTATGTTTTATGTTTCTTATATAAGTTTAGTGTGTGCTTATTATTGCACGTATGACTGCTTAACAGAAACATTCAGAAAAGATCTCTTTGAGTTATTTAAGGTCTTACATCTAAACATTATTACTGGTGCAAATTTACGCATACTTAATTTTTTTAATGTCACCTTAGTTATCAAACAAATAAATATTCTTCATTTAGGAAGCCAAAGAAAAAGTTACAGCATATAAATATCGCTTCAAACCACCCGCATGTCATTATAAATAATTTAGGGAAAAATGTTAGTATATGGTTATTCAGTATTTTATCCAACAAACTTTCTTTAAAAAAGCAGCTCCTTATTATAATAAAGCTTTGAAATGCAGTGGATATAAAGATAAAATTAATTGCATAATTAATAATAATAATAATTCTCAAACGCGGAGAAAATAAAACTTAAAATTACTTAGTTTAACGATCCATTTAATTTTAATATGAGTACACGAATCGTTAAACATTTCTTTAACATATAAGGTATTTGTCAGTTGTACAGCATAACTTTGATACAGAAAAAGCAAATACCAATAATAAAACATGTCATATCTACAATCAATTCTACCCGTGTGTGCAATTGTTTAAAATCCCAAATTGTCCATTATATCATTTATGCCTTTCGAAATTGATAGGCTATTGTACTAAAGCATTCACAGCTAGTGGTTCAGTTCTTGAGGTTTATATCGGGCTGACTAAGAGTAATTTAAGTTAAGGTACGATCAACAGCAACATGCTTTTAGAAATTAAAAGATCTTTTTGACACAAGTTTCATCGAAATACATATGGTCTTTAAGAAATAACAATATCAGAAACTATAAAATTATCTGGAAAATATTAAAACGTATCACATCATAATAAAAGTTACCATGACTAATGATCTTTGTATTTCTGAGTAAATGAATATATTGTTTCCTGGAGGTTGTCTTAAGCACCCTTTCAGAGCTAATGTCCTTTCGTCGCCATCAGATGAAATTTTTGTTGAAATATTTTAATATGCCGGACATCCTCCTAACATTATGATACACGATCCTAACATATCAGACATGCATTTCAAATTCAATGTTTTCGTCGCCATGGACCGGATGTTTCAGTAGAAATATTCCAAAATGTCGGCAACTGAAAGCTGGACAGATTTGTATAATATTATTTACCGTTCCTATCAAATAAGAAAGTTTTACAAGGTTAACATGCATCGCATATTCAATGTTTATTGTCTAGTCTGTGTGAATGTGTACGTGTGTACGCGTGTGTGCGTGTGTACACGTGTGTATGTGTGTGCGCATGTGTGACTTCATGCGCAAAATAACACACACACATACACACATTACCCACCTTACAAAACACTAAATGAAGCATACATACATTCAAATATATATAGGCTAGACGTAGTCACTGGATTCGGTAGAAATAGCAGCCAATTTTCTTAGAATCACGATCGTAATGTCTTAAAATGGAAACATCAGACCAGCTAATACAGTACAAGATACCCCTAAAAAATGGAAGATAGGGAGATGAATTGGGGCCAAATGACGACAACGACAACAACAACAACAATAACAACACTTAAATATAATCACGTGAATAGTCACATCCACAGACAATTACACATCCACAGTCACATACGTTAGTACATACACATACATACATGATTGACCGTTGACTGAACACTATTCAAATTTTTTTTCTCCGTGTTTTTCTCCTTGTCTCCGTATTCTTTCTGTTGAAGAGCGTAGCTCGAAACGTCAAAGACTTTCCGTATTCCCGAGCGTCATACTAATATATCCTTTTGTTATTTACACCACCTGTCCTCGTCTGTTGTTATTATTTGCATATTCTCCCATATATATACATACACATGCATACATACACATATACGTACATACATGCATATATATGCACAAACATGCATGCATACATACATGCATACATACACACATGCATACACACATTCATACACATATACATACACGCATATGTACATACATCCATGCATACACACACACTTGTATAATACATAGATACTTATATATACACACATATGCATACATGTATGCAAAGATACACACACATGCATACACATACATACATACATACATACATACATACGTACATACATACATACACATATACATACATACATACGTACATACATACACATATACATAATACATACACACACATACATACATACATACATACATACATAATGAAACACTCTCCCGATACACATTACACGGACATAAATGCTGTCATACACTACAATCCATACACACACACACACACACACACACACGCTTTCACACAGTCACATGTTTGTCATACATATGGTGGCACGTACATTCATGTACTGTTACGTTTACTGAGACATATAAACACACATACTGCACGGAACGCATAGCATCTCGCACACACAAACACAGTTTCACATACGAAGTGACATACACGTGGAAATAGCTGATATAGGCACAGTGGCACACACCGTCATACGCACACTGACGAAGTGTCACACAGTCATAACACACTTCACATGGCACTCATCTTCACGGTGACACTCACACACATACATATATATATATATACACACACACAACCTTATATATACAGAACGTAGCATAATCTGACACACCCACTCACACCGCGCGTCTTTCCACAGTTACAAAATATCGACATTGCATTCGCGCACACCATGTCACACAAGCGCGGCGTGCGCGCGCACACAAACATTCACACACACACACACACACACACAAACACAAACACACACACATACGCCCTCACCCAACATCTTTTATCTTTTTTGCCTTCTTTTTGTTTGTCATTACACTGCGGTCATGCTGGAGCACCGCCGCCTTAAAGAATTTTCGTCGATTCCAGTACCCACTTTAAAGCTTGATACTTATTATATCAGTCCTTATTGTCGAACTGCTATGTTTTATGTGTATATATATATATATATATATATATATATATATATATATATATATATATATACAT
>NC_068998.1:38724501-38731583 GCF_001194135.2 Octopus bimaculoides
GGACTGAAACGACGTGAAATAAAGCGTCTTGCTCAAGGATACAACACGCCTCCGGAAATCGAACTCACGCTCTCACGATCATGAGCCGAATACCTTAACCACTTAACCATGCGCCTTTACTACTATGCTACACTACACACACACACACATCGAGGAGCCCGTCATATACATGTGTCACACACACACACACACACACACACACACACAGAGGAGCCCGTCATATATATGTGCGCGTGTATTCATGTATAATGACGGGCTCCTTTCAGTTTCCGTCTACCAAACCTACTCTCAAAGCTTTGGTCGGCTTGAGGCTATGGTAGAAGACACTTATCCAACGTGCCGCGCAGTGGAACTGATCCCGAAACCATGTGGTTGAAAGCAAACTTTTTACCACACCACCGCGCTTGCACCTTATAAGTATCTACACGAATACAGTTTCAAACACGTGCGCGCGCGGATCACATACAGGCACAGAATGAGACAGAAGCATATATAATTACAATCAGCCTTGGGCACATGTAAGTTGACACAACACTCTGTCACACAACACTCTGTCACACACGCCTGCACAAAGTTCCACTCACAAAATGACGCATACAATATGCCTAAGCACAATGACACATACTTATTATGCCTTCATTCCCACGCATAGTGTCACCCACGCATACACTCTGTTTTAATACGTTTACACACACGCACATTCACGAATACACAGTGGCACATAGACTTACACATTCACCCCTATGCAACATACACAGAGACGCCCATATATACACAACCGCAATGGTACACACACTCACACACACACACAACGACGTATACATACATAACTACAACGGCACACTGTCACACACACACGCGCGCATTACACTGGCATAATCTGACACATACCTTGTCACACATGCATATATACACATACTTTCATGCATGCACACATTTCTACATTCATTTCCGCACACACCTCACGCATTTCCACATTCACCCCTACACATAGTCTGACACAGGGCACTCATATATCTCTATACCTAGTTTTTACACATTATTACTGAGGCACACACAATTCCATACACTTTCATATTCATCCTTACGCATATATGGTACGCTGACGCTGTGTCACACGCGTATTGCTACACATAGTTTCACACATACACACACACACAATTCTACATTAATACATTCACTCCACACGCATATAGTAACGCTCACACGCACGCTGACACACCGTGTTACACACGTTATCTCCACACAATTTCGAACACAGTCACACATACACGCACACATTGTGTAATGACACACACGTACACTGTGTCACACCAAACACAGTTTCACAAACACATACGCACAGTAACACATACACACACAGTTTCACAAACACACACGCGCAGTAACACATACACACACAGTAACACAAACACACACGCGCAGTAACACATACACACACAGTTTCACAAACACACACGCGCAGTAACACATACACACAGTTTCACAAACACACACGCGCAGTAACACATACACACACAGTTTCACAAACACATACGCACGCACACAGTTTCAGAAAACACACGAACGTACATAGTTTCGCAAACACATACACGCACGGTTACACACACACAGAGACACAGATACTCATCGTATTATGACACATACAGAGTTACGTCTAAACATATTAGACACATAGTTTCACATAGAAACGCGTGCGCGCGGGCACACCCGCCTTAGTGACAGTCACGGTGAGACGGAGTTGAATAATAGCAAGGTGGGACTCGAATTAGAACGTGTTGCGAGGAGAACTATAAAAGGAGGAAAGACAGAAATGCGGAGCGAAGGGGCGATTGGATGAAGAATAAAAAGGAGGAGATGTATTGATAAATACAAGTCGAAGAATTTCTCTTCAATTTAAATAAACTTAAACCCATTTCAATGATGGACAATCAATCAATAAAGAAAAATGGACAGACGACGAATTGTCTCATTTCTCCATTTTCCCTTTTTGTTTAGTTGTTGATGTTTTTTTTTATTGTTGGAATCTTTTATCTACCCCCACCCCTCCTCCTTCCCTCTCCATTCATATCCACCTTTCATTTCTCTCATAGTTTTTTTTTTAAATTTTTATTTTATTCCCCCCCCCCTCTTTATCTTTTATCGTCGTCATCATTAGCATCATCATCATCATCGAGATCGGCGTCGTTATCATCATGATTGTCATCATTATCATCATCATCATTGTCGTTTTCATTCATTATTATTGTCGTTGTCATCATCATCATAATCGTCATCATAATCGTCGTCGTAGTCGTGGTGGTGACTATGTTCATCTCCACCACCGCCACCGCCACCACCACCACCACCACCACCGCGTTCGGCATAAACATCGACTCCATCATCTCCATCGTCATCATGGTCGTCGTCGTCGTCGTCGTGGTGGTGGTTCTGCTGTCCAACTTTAATTTTAAAAAGAATGTTACGACTGAAAATCAATTAAACAGAAAAAAGTTAAGTCTCTTTCCCTCTCTCTCTCTTTTACTCTTACTCTGTCTTTACTTGCTCGCTTTCTTGTTGACTCCTTCCCTCTCTCTCTCATCCATCGACTTTCTCTTGTTCTCCTCCTCCTTCTCTCATTCACCCTTCCTTGTTATCTCTCTCTCACTCTCTCTGTATCTGTCTCTCTCTTACGCTCTTCTCACTCACATTTTCATTTACTCCCTCTCCCGCTCTTATTTACCCTTTCCTTCTTCCCTCTCTCTCTCTCCCTCTCCCGCTTTCTTGTATCACTCACTCATCAGTATCCATTTGCAAATTGAGTGGAGAAGAGAAAGAGAGCAAAACAGAAAGACAGACACAGAGACAGAGAAAGGGAGGACGTTGGTGTTGCAGTGATGGCGGTGGCGGTGGTCGTGGTGTAAGCGGTCATGGGAGCAGAGACAGTGGTGACGACGCGGCAGCGATAGTAGGACTGATCATGATGGTGATGCTGCTGCTGCTGGTGGTGGTGGTGGCGATAGTAGCGATGGTTGTAGTAATATTAATGGTAATGACAATGGTGGCGGTGGTGGTAATGATGATGATGATGGCGGAGATGGCGGTATATACAGTATTGTTGATGGTGTTAGTATCAGTAGAGGCGGTAGTGGTGGTGGCGGTGGGAGCGGTATGTAGTGATAAAGGTGGTGGTGGTGGTGGTAATGTTGGCGTTTCAGTGTGTATACATGCTGGTGTATATATGTGTATGCGGTGATGGTAGTGTGTGTGACGTGCGAGTGTATATGTGAGTGGTGATGTGGCAGAGAAGAAATGATGGCGGTGGTGGCGTTAACGGAGGAAAATAGAGAAGGAAAAAAAAAGAATCGGCCATCATGATGGTGGTGGTGGTGGTGGTTTCAGTTGTAGTAGCGTCGTCAGTGGTGTCGAAGGTTAATATTTACAAGAAAGTAAAGGATGATTTGACAGTTGTGATAGTATACACACATATATGCGCCTATACACATGCGTATATATATATATATATGTATATAATGATAGAGAGAGAGAGAGAGAGGGAGAAAGACAGAGAGGTGTTATTTAGAGGTGAGATCATGAGGAGGAGGAGGAGGAAACAGATAGTGTTGGAGGAAAATATATGGTAGAATAAAAGGAGTGGGGGATGAGAAAGAAAGATAGAATGAAAGAAGCTAGAGAGGGTTGTGGGAAAGAGGAGAGGTAGTAGGAGGGGGATAAACTAGAAAGAAATTGTAAAGCGAGAGGGAGAGAGGAAGAAAGAAAGAGAATGAGAAGGAGTGATACAGAAAGAAGGGGAAGTGAATTGACAGAAACTTGTGAGGAGTGAGACGGAGGGAGGAGGAGAGAAAGAAAGAAAAGAACGTGGGATGAAGAATTAGAGAGAGGGAGGAGGAGAGAAAGAAAGAGGAAAGTAAATGAGAACGAGTGATAAAGAAAGACGGGGTGAGATTGACAGAATTGACAGAAACATGTGTCAGAGAGAGAGAGAGAGTGAGGAAGAGAGTGTGAGAGAGGGATACAAAAGAGAAAGAGAGGATAGGAATAGATGAGTAGAATGGACGAAAATAAGAGAAAGAAATGTTTGGAAGATTGATGGAAATTGAGAGAGAGAGAGAAAGGTGAAAGAGAGGGGAGGTGTGTGAGGTGGAAAAATGAGTGAGTATGAGAGAGAAAGAAAGAGAGTAAGGTGAAGGAGAAATATTAGATATGTTGGAGATGTAGGAAGGAATCTATGTGGAAAATGAAAGGGGAACAGAGAGAAATGTGTTGGAGACAGAGTAAGAAGATCGATATGAGAGTGTGAGGGAGAGAGCGAGAGAGAGATGGAGGGAGATGGAGAGAGAGAGAGTGTGAGGGAGAGGGAGAGAGCGAGAGAGAGAGGGAGAGAGAGAGGGAGAGCGAGAGAGAAAGGGAGAGTTGAGTGTGAAGAGAAAAAGGAGAAAGGGGAATTGTTGAGAAAGGAAGTAAGTGGTGAATGAAAGGAAGGGAGTGAGATTAGGAGAGAGAGAGAGAGAGAGAGAGGAAATAAAAGAAGAGCGGAGAAAGAGAGAGAGGGAAGAGGGGGATAATTTGGGTAGGAAAGAGAGAAGGTTTATAAAGAGAAAAAGAGGAGGAAATTGTTGAGAAATGAAAGGAAGGGAGTGAAATTGAAGGTGGGGGTAGGAGAGACGTTTGGTAATAATGTGAGGGAAAGGTAGAGTAAGAAGAAAAAGAGAAAGAAAGGAAAAGAGACGTTTAGAATAAATGAGATAAAGAGATGTGTGTGTGAGAGAGAAAAAAAAGTGGGGGTAGGAATTAGAGAAGTGGGAGACAAACATGGATGTAGAAGGAAGGGGGGGAAATGATTAAGGAGTTAAAACGGTATTAGTTGAGAGAGGAATAGAGAAAAGAAAGGACAAAGAGAGAGAGGGGAGGGGGGAGAAAATGACAGAGAAACGATTAGAAAATGATTACGGAGAAGGGGGTTGTATAGAAAATATAGGAATGGGTGAAAGGAAGAGGAAAAAATGGAGGGGGGGGGAAGAGATGAAAGATAAAGAGTGAAAAGAGGGAAGAAACCTTAGGATTATTAGATAAGAGAAAGGGGGAGAAGAGAAAGGGAGAGAGAAGGGCGAAAGAGGAGAAGCAGACGACTAATGAAAGGGGTGAGGGGGGAAGTTAGAAAGTGGGATAAAGGCCGAGTGACAGGCGGAGGTGGTGGTGATGGTGGAGAGAATGACTGATTAAGGGGAGAGAAGAAAAAAAAAAGAGGAAACGGAGAGAGGAATAACAGAATTTGTATTGGAATAGAGGATTCGTGAGAGAGAGAGGGGGGGAGAAGAGAGAAAGGGAGAGGAAGGGAAGATAGGGAGAGAAAAGAGAGAGAGAGAGAGAAGTGAGAGAAAAGCGAGAGATTTGCGGAGAGTGGAAGATAGAAAGGAACTAATAGCAGAGAAGAGAGATGGGAGCAAACTAGAGATGAAAAGTGTGAAAGGGAGAAAGAAAGGGATAAAGGGAGATGAAAATAAGATTAAAGACAACATAAGAAAGGAAGGGAAGAAGAGATATGAGTTGGGAAGATGGGAAGATGTGATGAAAAGGGGCAGAAAGGAAATGGGATGATTAGTGAAAGAGAAAGAAAATTAGAGGAAAAGAGGAGTCCATGTTGAAAGAGAAAGGAGAAAGAGAAAGGAACAAAGAAGGGGAAGATGAAAAGGAAGGAGAAAAGGAGAACAGAGGGAGAGAAGAGAATATAGAAAAGGGAGAGGAAAAGAAAGGAATATGGAGTCGGAATAGATAGGGGAGAGGAGAAAGGAAAATAGTTTAAAATAGAAAGGAAAAGAAGAGAAAGAAAGGAACGTAGCCCGAAATAGAAACGGAAAGACAAAGGGACATAGAGTATAATAGAAAGGGGGAGAGAGGAAGGGGCCGAGAGAAAATGATCAGGGAGAAATAGATATATTATAAAAGAGGGGATATAATGATATAGTGAATGGTGGGGGAGAGGAAAATTAGATGAGAAATAGATGAAAATTGCAGGACGTGAGATGTAAATGAAGAATTTGGATTTGGAGGAAAGTGGAAGAGAAAGTCCGAGAGTAAAGGGAAAAAGATGAAAGGCTAGTAAAAATAACAAAAGAAAGAGATGGAATATATAGAGAGAGAGGGGATATGTGGGGGATAAAAGAGGAAAACGAGTCAAAGAAGTGAAGAGAGAAAAAGTTAAAAAGAATAAAAACAAAGAAATTAACGAGAAGAAAAGATAAAAGTAACACAAAGAGAGGGAAAGAGAGGGAAGAAAAAGAATGAATGCAGTAAGAGAATAAGGGGAAAAGGGGGTAAAAAGGCCATTAGAGAGAAACCGGAAGTTGTATAGTCGTCTGATTGAGAGAAATGGAGAAAGATATATAAAGGAGAGAAGAGAGAAACGAAACGGAGAGAGAGAAAATAGAGAGAGATAGAGAGAGCGAGAGGCGAGAGAAAAAAGGCTAATATATACCAATAATAGGACATAAAGAAATAAAGAGAGATATTTAAAAGATAAAAAAGGTAGATGGGTAGATAGATATATATAGAAACATGTGTACGTAGAGTCAATTAGATAGTCAAAGATATAGAGATGGGGGTGGGGGAGAAAAGGATGTGAAACGAGAGAGAAACGGAAACAGAAAGAAATGGTTGAAAGCTGGTGAAAGGAAAATATATAAAGATGGGATTAGTAAGAGGGGGCACAAGTGGGATAGAGAGTAATAGAATAAATAAGGGGGAAGCTGAAAAGAGAAAAGGATAACTTAATGTAAAAGAAGAGGATAATAAAAGAGCATTTCAGAAATAACTAGAGGTAGATAGATAGATAGGTAGATAGATGGATATATGGATATAGATAGATAGATAGATAGATAGATAGATAGATAGATAGATAGATAGATAGATAGATAGACAGATTGGTAGATAGATAGATAGATAGATAGATAGATAGATAGATAGATAGATATAGACAGATAGATAGATGGATATATATATATATATAGATAGATAGATAGATAGATAGATAGATGGATATATGGATAGATAGATAGATAGATAGATAGATAGATAGATAGATG
>NC_068998.1:38736593-38739093 GCF_001194135.2 Octopus bimaculoides
TTTTTTCTCTTTTAACTGTTTTATCTTTGAATTCCATTATTTCTATGTTACAACATGGTGGGATGGGTTTTGCAGATTTAAAACATTTGCATAATTCAATAGTGAAGTAGAAATGGAACCTGTATATCAGCCAAGCATACTGAGTGTAGAGTGTAACAGAACCATGTATTGTTGTCTACAGATGGTGCTACACAATAACTTTGACAGCAATGTTTCAATTCCTGCTTTTGTGCCAACCACTAACGTTTCCATTCTATGACAAGAGTGGAGCCAGTTGTTAGCTGAACATGTGTTAAAGTTTCATTTCTTTAGCTTGTATTTCAAATTTTCATGGTTGAGAAACTCACATTGCCACCATGTAGGCGCAGGAGTGGCTGTGTGGTAAGTAGCTTGCTTACCAACCACATGTTTCTGGGTTCAGTCCCACTGTGTGGCACCTTGGGCGAGTGTCTTCTACTATAGCCTCGGGCTGACCAAAGCCTTGTGAGTGGATTTGGTAGACGGAAACTGAAAGAAGCCCGTCGTATATATGTATATATATATATATATATGTATATGTGTGTGTGTCTGTGTTTGTCCCCCTACCATCGCTTGACAACCGATGGTGGTGTGTTTACATCCCCGTAACTTAGTGGTTTGGCAAATGAGAATGATAGAATAAGTACTAGGCTTACAAAGAATAAATCCTGGGATCGATTTCTTCAACTAAAACCCTCTGAGGTGGTGCTCCAGCATGACCATAGTCAAATGACTGAAACTTGTAAAAGAACAAAAGAAAGAAAATATCTATGAACTCATTATTTATTTGGATTTGTAAACGAAGAAAAAAAATACATTATGCTCCCCTAACTTTTAATTAATTTTTCCTGTACTTTTAAACTTGCTCTCAGAAACCATCCTTATTTGGGTACTCAACTCGAAATGGAGTCATTAGTGCTACTATAACATACAGCTTGTCTTGGGCATTTTTTGAAACCCTGATGGGACCCATCCCTTCCCAAGTCTGAACACAACTAACTTCTTACTGAGAGAAAGAGAGAAAGTGAAAATTCCATCCCAGTAGCAGACTGGCACTTTATGTATTGACCACAAAAGGTTGAAAAGAATGAAAGGCAGAGTTGACCTTGGCAGGATTTGAACTTTGAACTACAAGCACGGAGAATTGGAACACATACCACAAGGCCATTTTAATTCAATACAAACAACTTTGTCAATGCACTGCTGTCTACAATCTCTAGGTTTCATGGTTTCTTTTGTTACTACATCTTTTCTGGAGGGTTCGTTGTTGCTGCTGCAGTTGCTGCTGCTGTTGTTGTTGTTGTTGTTGTTGTTATAGCTTGTAACAATGACTTACATAGATAATTGATTTTCCTTGAAGTGTCTTATCTTTTATTCTCTTCTTCTTTCAATCTTTGGACTGTGGCCACACTGGAGCACCACCTTAAAGGGTTTGACTGAACAAGCTAACTCCAATACTTGGCTTTATAAATCATGTTATTTATTCTATTAGTCTCTTTTTAGCAAACTGCTAAGTTACAGGGACGTAAACAAACTAACACTGGTTGTCGAGCAATAGCAAGGCACAAACACAACCACAAAGACAAGCGCATAGAGATATAAGCATATATGTAACGCATGGTTTTGGGGTTCAGTCCCATTGTGTGGCACCTTGGGCAAGTGTCTTCTACTATAGTGTTTAGGGCCGAACAAAGCCTTGTGAGTGGATTTGGTAGACAGAAAATGAAAGAAGTCTGTCATATGTGTGTGTGTGTGTGTGTGTGTGCGTGCATGTGTGTCTGTGTGTGTGTGCGTGCGTGTGTGTGTGTGTGTGTGTGTGTGTGTGTGTGTCTGTGTTTGTCCCCCAACACTGCTTAACAACTAGTATTGGTGCGTTTCTTTCCTTGTAACTTAGTGGTTTGGCAAAAAGAGACCAATTGAATAAATACCAGGTTTAAAATAAAAAATAAGGACTAGGGTCGATTCATTCAACTAAAATTCTTCAAAGTGGTGCTGCAGCATGGCTCAGACTGATGACTGAAACAAGTAAAAGATAAAAGTTGTTAAAGATATTCAAGGCACTGCTCCAGCATGGCCACAGTCAAATGACTGAAACAAGTAAAAGATTTGTGTGTGTGTGTGTTGAGCTTATTTCAGTTTCTTATTTCTTTACTACCCACAAGAGGCTACACACAGAGGGGAAAAACAAGGACAGACAAACGGATTAAGTCGATTATATCGACCCCAGTGCGTAACTGGTACTTATTTAATCGACCCCGAAAGGATGAAAGGCAAAGTCGACCTCGGCGGAATTTGAACTCAGAACATAACAGCAAACAAAATACTGCTAAGCATTTCACCCGGCGTGCTATCGCTTCTGCCAGCTTCTTTCAGTTTCTGTCAACTAAATCCACTTACAAGGCTTTGTTTGGCCTGGGAACTGTAGGGGCTACAGTAAAAGACACTTGCCTAATGGAACTGAACCCGGAATGGACCTGAACGC
>NC_068998.1:38744093-38747809 GCF_001194135.2 Octopus bimaculoides
ATGATGGGTATACTAGACTTCATATATTTTACTCCCAGTGTCACTTTGATGGCATGCGCTGCTCTCTCACTCAAATATAATAATGATGACGATGATAATAATAATAATAACAATAATGATAATAATCATCATCATCATCATCATCATCATCATCGTTTAATGTCCGCTTTCCATGCTAGCATGGGTTGGATGATTTGACTGAGGACTGGTGAACCAGATGGCTACACTAGGCTCCAATCTGATCTGGCAGAGTTTCTACAGCTGGATGCCCTTCCTAGTGCCAACCACTCCGAGAGTGTAATGGGTGCTTTTACGTGCCACCGACACGAAGGCCAGTCAGGTGGTACTGGCAATGGCCATGCTCAAAGTGGTATATTTTACGTGCCACCTGCACAGGAGCCAGTCCAGCGGCACTGGCAACGATCTCGCTTGAATGACTTTTCACGTGCCACCGGCACAAGTAATAATAATCATAATAATAATAATTTGGTAACATATAAAAATGCAAATTCATAAAGTATTCCATATTTCCTAATGAGCCAACAACAAAGTTCCTTTATGTTCTTGCTTGACATGCTAGAAATAGCAACCTAATCTCCCTCAAAGTACATCCTGCTACATTAAAGAGGAATATGGAAAGCTTCATGAGATTATGTAGCCCTAAGTACATTATCTGTCTTTTATCTTTTACTCGTTTCAGTCTTTCGACTGTGGCCATGCTGGGGCACTGCCTTGAAGGGTTTAGTCAAATTGACCACAGGACTTGCTTTTTAAGCCCAGTACCTATTCTATTGGTCACTTTTGCTGAACCACTAAGTTACAGGGACATAAACAAACACAAGCACAAAGGCACACGCACACACATACTCACACATACACAGACATACACACAGACACACATGCACACACACATATATATATATACATATGCACTCAATGGGCTTTCTTCAGTTTCTGTTTACCAAATCCATGCACAAGGGTTTGGTCAAACAAGGGCTTAGGTACAAGACACCTGCTCAAAATGCCTTGCAGTGGAACTGAACTGAAGATCCAATGGCTTAGAAGCAAGCTTCCTACCCACTCAACCATCACATGTCTGGAAAAAAAAAGAAGAAAAAACAAGAAACAAAAATAAAAAGAAGGGTGGATCATGACTTGCATATTTTTACTCATAGATCTGCTGGATTAATAAACTGGTAGTAGTAGTAGTAGAAGTAGTAGTAGTAGTAGTAGTAGTAGTAGTGGAAGTAGTAGTAGTAGTAGTAGTAGTAGTAGTAGTAGTGGAAGTAGTAGTAGTAATAGTAGTAGTAGTAGTAGCAGCAGTAGTAGCAGCAGCAGCAGCAGTAATAGCAGCAGCAGCAGCAGTGATAGTAGAAGCAGCAGCAGCAGCAGTAGTAGTAGTAGAAGAAGAAGCAGCAGTAGTAGTAGTAGTAGCAGCAGCAGTAGTAGTGGAAGTAGTAGTAGTAGTAGTAATAGAAGAAGTAGTAGTAGTAGTAGTAGGAGGAGGAACTATAATAACTGTCGACTAGTCTTTTAAATTCATGTCTTAAACAAAAATTGTTATTAAATATATTGTGCATGGTTAGTTAGCCTTGCTATCTTCATGCAAAGTTCTAAGTTAATGAGTACAAAATCCAAATTAATGAGAATATCTAATTCAAGTTAATGAGAATATTTTGATCAATGCAGACCAGACAGTCATGATTTCAATCCTCTTTCAACTGTTCTGTCACTTTTGTCTTGTTCCTCATCATTTGACCTCGTTAACTGTGGTTTTAAACCAATAAATCTACATACATACATACATATATACATACATACATACACACATACACACATACATGCATGCATACATACACACATGCATGCACGCACGTGCACACACATACATACATATCAGTGAAAAAGAGAATACCTACACTGAACTATTGAGAAATCATTGGAATTTCAACATCAACAACAGGGTATTTTTGTTTGTTTGCATGTATATGTGCAGATTTATATGTTTTTCTTTATGTATGTCTTTTCATGCATATTGTTGCATATCTAGCCATGCTTGTATATATTTAAATGATTAACTTCTGGAAGGTTTTACACATTTTTACAGTTCCAGTGATGGATTGGATCTGTAGTCTTCGAATCAGCTTTCTCCTTTCTGGTTTTGAAAAGCCTAATTTCTCAAGATTGGTATTTAGGCAATGTGTTACATATCCCAGGGCCTCAATAATTACAGGTATAAACCTGAGCTTGTAATCTGGATAGAGTAACTGCAGATTTCTCAATAGTTCAGCATAGGTGTTCTCTTTTTCACTGATCTAGAAAAGTCGATGGATTCTTTCAGTTTCCGTCTACCAAATTCACTCACCAGGCTTTGGTTGGCCTGAGGCTATAGTAAGAAGACACTTGCCCAAGGTGCCACACAGTGGGACTGAACCCAGAACCATGTGGTTGGTAAGCAAGCAACTTACCACACAGCCACTCCTGCACCTATATCTATAGGTATAAAAAGAAAACACAAATGGCATTTAAAATTTAAAAGGCAGGGCTGTGTGGTAGGAAGCTTGGGTAAATGTCTTCTGCTATAGCTTCAGGCCAACCAAAGCCTTGTGAGTGGATTTGGAAGATGGAAACTGAAAGAAGTCTATCATGTGTGAGTGTGTGTGTGTGTGTGATTGTGTGTCCCCTCCATCACCATATGACAACCAGTGTTGTGTTGGGGGGGGGGGGGTTATGTCCCCATAACATTGCAATTTAGCAAAAGAGATTGTTAGAATAAGTACCAGATTTTGAAAAATAAAATGTTGGGGTCAATTCATTTGACTAAAAATTCTTCAAGGAGATGCCCCAACATGGCCACAGTCTAATGACTGAAACAAGTAAAAGATAAAAGATATATATATAGTCGAAAGGTACTATATTAAGACAACCAGACCATGTTGGCCCCTTCGCCTGGATATTTTCACTTATTTCTACATTTTCCCCCTCTTATTTTCCCCCCTCTTTCCACTGTAAATCTATTTTCCAAAGAAGGACAATGTCAAAAAACATCATAATTAACTCTTTCCACTTCTCTGAGCATTTAACTAATAATTTTGATCACAAACATATCCTGTTCTCATTTTTGCTTTTCTTTGTTGCTGTTTTCTCTCTTTCTTTCTTTATGTGTGTGTGTGCGTGTGCACACGTGTATGTGCGTGTGTGTGTGTGTGTGTGTGTGTGTGGTTGCAAGTTAGTTTATGTGTGTGTTTTAAACATACAGACACCCTCCTACACGCATACACAAACACATACTTTAATATGTATTTATAAACATGCACTCAATTTGGTGTGTAGATTGTATTGGTTTATAATTCAGCCCAGTCATGTTAAATGGTGAGGAATACAATGACAGCTTTATATATATATATATATATATATATATATATATATATATACAGTTTTAGTATAATGTATAAATATATATATATGTACATACATAATCTTCATATATGTGTATATGTATTTATATATATCATATATATAATATATATATAATATATATGAGTGTGTGTGTGTGTGTGTTTGTGTGTGTGTGCATGCGTATATGTATTTACTAGATGACCTTAGCCCTTCATTTATATGGATATGGATATGTTTGTATATATGCGGGAGTGCGAATGTACGTTTGCATATATATCATCATCATCATCATCATCGTCGTTTAACGTCCGCTTTCC
>NC_068998.1:38748993-38755669 GCF_001194135.2 Octopus bimaculoides
ATATATATATATATATATATATATATATATATGCACATATAGTGCATGTAAAGAAATATAGATCTTGATAAACATACACTTTAATACACACATATATGTACACATGTATGTATGTATGTTATGTATATATATATAATATATATAAACATATCTGTCATAACCATTGTAGAGGGAATAGATCCAAACATTCCACTATATCCAACCCTCAATATGGAAATATTCCATTCTCCAAGCAATGTTCTCAGTTTGATACAAGTCAGAATATTCTCCACAGACTTCAATCAACTTTGAGCACCACAAGGATTGGCACATTCCAAAATACTCTCAGACTTTTGGCATCATCATTCTGTTTAGCGAAGGGGTTTCACCCTGAGAATCAATGTGTTAGGGGCCACTGTGATCACTTCAGTCTACAACCTCTCATGTGAGCGGAAATAATATAAGTGTGTGTGTGTCTGTGTGTGTGTGTGTGTGAGTGTGTGTCCGTGTCCGTGTGTCCGTGTATCCGTGTGTCTGTGTGTCCTGTGTAAAAGATGTTAATGCAGTTGTATGTGTGAGACTGAATCTCTCCTTTTTTTCTCACTTTCTTTATTTGTGTGTTGTGTTTCGTTTGTGTGTATACATAACAACTTCCCATTGAAATTTAAACAATATATATATATATATATATATATATATATATATATATATATATAGAGAGAGAGAGAGAGAGAGAGAGAGAGAGAAAGATGTATACATGTATGTATGTGTATATATACATATGTATGTATACATGTATGAATGAATATATATATACACATATTTGTATGTATATATATGTATATATATATACATATTTATATATTCATACATATGTGTATGTATATATATATATATATGTGCGAGTATGTATGATGATGATATATATATATATATATATATATATATATATATTATGTTTTTGTTAATGTGTGATTGTGTTTTATTGTTTGTGTACATGTGTGTATATATGCATGTGAGTGTGGAGATGCATAATTATATACATGCCCTTGAATACTTGTCTATCTATCTACTTGCCTATCTATCTATCTATCTATCTATCTATCTATCTATCTATCTATCTATCTATCTGTCTACCTATCTATCTATGTATCTATGTATCTATCTATCTATCTATCTATCTATCTATCTATCTATCTACTTATCAATCTAACCATCTGTGCGTCCAATTCTCTGTGAAAGGATTTTGTTGGATGATTTTATGCATATGCTTCTAGAGAACACAGCATATATAACTTTGGAACAAAAATCCATTATATTATGGAATAAATGGGGAAGCATTCTAGGAATCAAAATTTATTATTTTCTCCAATAAAAGCATGTTAACATACACTTTTACAAATAAATATAATATCAATTTGATATTGTAATATATAGAATAAATACTTAATAACAATTAAAAACATGTTACTTGAATTACTAAAAAGAACATTCCAGATTGTGTATACATCAAGCGAATCAGACCCAAAGTTGATGATGAAAAATTACAATATGCAGCCGTGTTGTATAGAATTTGCTTCTATTCCACATGGTTCCAGGTTCAGATCCACTGTGTGGCACCTTGAGCAGGTATCTTCTGTTAGAGCCTTGGGCAGACCAAAGCTTTGCGAGTGGATTTGGTCAACGTAAACTGAATGAAGTCTATCGCTTTTACTCTACTACTCTTTTACTTGTTTCAGTCATTTGACTGCGGCCATGCTGGAGCACCACCTTTAGTGGAGCAAATCGACCCCAGGACTTATTCTTTGTAAGCCTAATACTTATTCTATCGGTCTCTTTTGCCAAACTGCTAAGTTACAGGGACGTAAACACACCAGCATTGGTTGTCAAGCAATGTTGGGGGAACAAACACAGACACACACACACATATATATATATATATATATATATATATATATATATACGACGGGCTTCTTTCAGTTTCCATGTACCAAATCCACTCATAAGGCTTTGGTCGGCCCAAGGCTATAGTAGAAGACACTTGCCCAAGGTGCCTCGCAGTGGGACTGAACCCGAAACCATGTGGTTGGTAAGCAAGCTACTTACCACACAGCCACTCCTACGCCTCTATCATATATAATTTAATTATTTTAAAGAAATTGTTTAATAGCATCAGTTTTCCTTATCTTTACAACACACTTTGGTCAGCCTGGGGCTGTTGTAGAAGGCAATTAGTAGGACTGAACCCAAAACCATGTGGTTGAGAAGCAAACTTCTTGACCATATAGTCACACCTATGCATGCAAGTTGTTTTTCAATGGCAAGAAAGGACCTTGATGACATTCTCTTGCAATATAACCTTGTCTCAGCAACATTGAAAGTGAGATCTTCAGATGATTGCAATTCTGAATTGATGGCTTGGAAATCTGCAAGGAATTCTTTGACTGCTTTGATAATCCAAACTTGATATCTGATACACACACACAAACACACATACACACACACACACACGCATACACATGGACACACACACACACATGTACGCATACACACACGCGCAAACACACACATACAAACACGCGCACGGTTGCACAAGCTGTGTGTGAGTGATTTTATGCCAATTTGATTCTTGCTAATTGCCAATAATGTCAGTTTGAAACCATCTTAACACTACAACGTTTAGCTTGACTCTTGTAGCCTGCAAAGCAGCCTTTGCAATCAGCCAAATGCTTCATCTTCCCCTTCTCTTTCCTTCAGTTCATCAAAACAGACATTTGTCTTAGCACAAATGATTGCTCAATTCAATTGAATGCTTTCCTGCTTCAGGTCCTTTTCAACTCACGATATTAATAATTTCTCCATTTGTAGGTTCAAACATGGCTGTGTGGTTGAGAGACTTGCTTTCCACTTCCCAATCATGTGGCTTTGGGTTCAGTCCCACTGCATGGAACCTTGAGCAAGTATCTTTGGTCAGCCTGGGACTGAACTAAGTCTTGTAGGATTTTTGGTAGATGGAACTCAAAAGGAGCCCATCATATATATATATCATCATCATCATCATCGTCGTTTAACGTCCGCTTTCCATGCTAGCATGGGTTGGACGATTTGACTGAGGACTGGTGCAACCAGATGGCTACACCAGGCTCCAATCTGATTTGGCAGAGTTTCCACAGCTGGATGCCCTTCCTAACACCAACCATTCAGAGAGTGCATATATATATATGAAAGAAGGTTTGAAAATGCAATCTTAAAGATGCTTATTCACTTGACTGGTTTCACGTTTTTAGAAAAAAGATTATCAAAAGTAAAATGTAAAGCTTTGTATGAGCTTTGTTGTGTTAAGTACTGGTTATCACAAAAGTATTAAAAAACAGAAATACATTCTTTGATAATAATAAGAAAATGTTAAAAACAGTTTACAAGAAAGTATTTAAGAAAGTAACCAGAACGGGACTCCAAAATGTAAAGTTCAATAAAAATCATGTTTGTTTGGTAGCATATATATATACACAGAAGGAGATATATTTAAGAATTCACAAAAAATTGTAGAGAAATAACTGACCTTTTTGATATTTTCTCTTATCTATCATCATCATTGTTTAATGTCCACTTTCCATACTAGCATGGGTTGGATGATTTGACGGAGGACTGGTGAACCAGGAAGCTACACCAGGCTCCAATCTGATTTAGCAGAGTTTCTACAGCTGGATGCCCTTCCTAACGCCAACCACTCCGTGAGTGTAGTGGGTGCTTTTACGTGCCACCGGCACGAAGGCCAGTCAGGCGGTACTGGCAACGGCCATGCTCGAAATGATGTATTTTACGTGCCACCTGCACAGGAGCTAGTCCATCGGCACTGGCAGCGATCTCACTCGAATGTCTTTTCACGTGCCACTGGCACAAGTGCCAGGAAAGCGACGCTGGTAACGATCATGCTGGTGCTAAGAGAAAGAGATAAAGAGAAAGAGAGATAGAGTACACATAAAATTGCATCTAAGGACATAATGTAATAGGCATATACAATAAAGGCTCACATTGGTTTACAAGTAAAACTTCAGCATGAACATGCACTAAAGTGATTCCACATGTTTTGTCTGTTCATTCATTCTAATATCGTTTAACGTCCGCTTTCCATGCTAGCATATATATATATATATATATATATATATATATATATATATATATATATATATATATATATATATATATGCATCTGTGTACACACACACGCACACACACATTTATATATAGCTATGTTATATTCTGTTAAAAACGTATAGAGTACAGTATAAAGCTCACCCCCCTTCAGAATTACCCAGTACCATCGGTAGTATTATTATATACTTCCAAGTTTAAATTTGGGCATTCATCGTTTGTGAATATAAAATTGAAGAAATTGGAGTCAGGAAGAAGGAGTACAGTTGGACATCTATTTCTTAATTGTTACAATTGTTTTGACAGTATGTAGTTCTCCAAGAATACAGGTATTTGAAAATGCAACTATTTTATTTGCATTATGAGATCTAGTTGTGTTTCCTCAGGTGATATACGAGCGTTGTCTCTGTTAGTTTAGAATCGTTGACTTCAAGACTATCATCTCTGTTTATCATGGTTTGAGTTTTGCTGCAGCTGATAGACCCATCGTGTTTGCCATGAGAGGGCATTTGTCAAACTACTATGAATGGTAGTAGATGGTACTGTCTGGCATTTAAATGGAATTGGTCTTCTATTTGTCTGCATCTCTGATCTGTTCTTCATGGTTGGCTACACATACGAATTTCTTATGCTGACCTTAAGTATTCAGTGGTTGGATATGTACACATATACACACACAGACTCATACATACACTCTTACACACAAACCTATGTATATATGACTATATAAACACATACATGCACTCACATATATATAAATACACATACATTCCTGTACACATGCGTATATACATATCTTTATTCAGGCAACTATTTAGACATACACATATACATATATATATATATGAGTACATATATACATACACTGATAAACATATACACTTATATATATACCCTCTCACATTTACGGGTATATATATACATACCTACATATATACACATACATAAGTAAGTAAACCCACTACTTTGACTTACACATACATATAACAAAGCATGTGTGTGTATACACACACACACACACACATATACATGCATATATACACACACAGACACAGACAGACACACACACACATATTGACAAGTGACTGAGACTGTTGGCAATTTGCTGTGCTTGAGAAGTCATGTCAAACTTAGTGAGTTCATAGTCATGGCCAGTGCACTGGTGACACGTAAAAGGCACCTGTGCTGGTGATGCATAAAAAGCACTCGTGCCAGTGACAGGTTAGAGACATCTATGTCGGTGACATGTTAAAGGCACCCGTGCCAGTGACATGTAAAAGGGACCTGGTACACTGTAGAGTGGTTGGCATTAGGAAGGGCATACAGCTGTAGAAAGAAACCAAGTGAAAATCAGACTGGAGCCTGGTGCAGCCCCCCACCCCGGCTTAGCAGTTCCAGTCAAACCATCTAACTCATGCCAGCATAGAAAATAGATGCTAAATGATGATGATGATGTATGTATATATTGTGAGTGGATTTGATACAAGGAAACTGAAACAATCACCTACATGCATATATATGTATGTCTGTATGTATGCAAAATAAATAAGTAACAATTGATGGACAGGCATATTCTGAAATATTTTATAGACTGTATATTTCATAAATTATATATGTCTGAATAGCTCAAGGGTGAATTATATATATAGTTGGGTCCAATTTAACATCACCCAAATATCATCTTGCTAGTACTTCTGTACCAAGGTTGGTATTCATCTATAATTGTTATGTGTGCATTTTATTCCGATCTAAAGTGCCTCACCTTTATGCAGTCCATTCAACTGAACCTTGTTATAGTATGTACGTATGTATGTATGTATGTATGTATGTATGTATGTATGCATGTATGTATATGTGTGTGTCTCTGTGTTTGTGGCTGTCCCCCCACCACTGCTTGACAGCCAGCATCGATTTGTGTACAACCTTCTAAGTTAGTGGTTCAGTAAAAAGTTCCAGGCTTTAACAAATAAGTACTGAGGTCAATTTGTTTGACTAAACTCTTCAAGGCAGTGCCCGATCATGGCCACTGTCCAATGACTGAAAAAAAATAAGAGATGGAAAAGTGAAAATGATTTGCTTCAGAAATTTACCATGAGAATAAATTCACTTGTTTCCCCACTTATTTTTGGTAGCATGGCGCATTGAATGTTTTATTTTCTCTGCATTCTTGAGACTGTCATAAAACCAGGGAAGTTTGTGGTGACAAGCTGAAATAGCGCCAATGGTACAACAGTGTACATATGACAAACTTGGGCAAATTTCAAAGTGACATTATTGTCAATCAACACGAATCAAACTGGCATAAAATCAGGACAGCATCTGCAAGTGTGTGTGTGTGTGTGAGTGTGTTCATATATATATATATATATATATATGTATATATATACATGTAGCAGTTCAATAATGGCTTAGTTGGCTGAAACTTCAAAGTCACAGACAACAACATTCTTGTTTAGAATAATACATTTGTACTCTACAAAAGTACAGAGTAACCTGACCCCATATATATATATATATATATATATATATATATATATACACA
>NC_068998.1:38755770-38756293 GCF_001194135.2 Octopus bimaculoides
ATATATATATATATATATATATATATATATATATATATAGATCGGTAGATTGATAAATAGACAGATGGACAGACAGATAGACATAGATATACATATATAGATATGATACAATAAAATTTTGACTGGCAGTCACAAGCCTTCAGATCAATGTATAACTTGTTTATATAACATTGTCATATTGAAGGGAGAAAAATGACATATAAATACAATATATGAATATGTGGAAAAGTGTGCCTTTTAGTTGGAGGACTGAAAAGGCATTTCGAAAGAATTCATACAGTGGGACCTGCTCCTTCTGCCAGCCAGCGCAGCTATGCATTATGCAACAGAATGTGCAAATATTTGGCCAGGCTCAAGAGCCATACAAGGGCCTCATATTGCATCAACAATGACTCATTGCAGTGATTCTTTCTAGCAATGACTTTGCTCGTATATGAGAAAGCAGCTAAGATATATATATATATATATACATATATATAAATATATATATATATAATAAAACTACTCTCTCCAGTGTTTGCGG
>NC_068998.1:38757394-38759705 GCF_001194135.2 Octopus bimaculoides
ATATATATATATATATATATATATATAAATATATATATATATAATAAAACTACTCTCTCCAGTGTTTGCGGGTGTGTGAATTGGACAGCTGCTTATGAAAGTTGTAAGGGAGATAACCCCGTTATTTTCGAACGTGTTTTTTCGCATTGTCAAATTATACTAAGATTAAAACTGTCAGTTCTGAGCGTAGAAGATGTCTTTGACTCTACAGATGCAGTTCTCTAACACACACACACACACACACACACACACAAGCATACATGCTATTTACTTGCGATCGGAACAGAGGCAGACAATAACTCGAGTGCGCACACACACACATAAGTATGCATGTATGTGTATATGCTTGTATTGGTTGTGTGTGTGTGTGTGTGTGTGCATTCACACGCGCGCGCGCGTGGGGCTTCCGTCTACTAAATTCACACACAAGGCCCTCGTTGCCCAAAGTGTCACGAAATGGGACTGAATATGGAACCACATGATTGCGAAACATACACACATACACACACACAAACACGAACGCGAACGCGCACACATATGTACACATGCTGACGCAAACAACGTACTTACGTATGTATGTATGTATGTATATGTGTATGCATGAATGTATGTGTGTGTATGTATGTGTGTATGCATGTGCATGTATGTATATGTGAATGTGTGTGTATGCTTTATGTGTGTATGTATGGATGTGTATATGTATGTATATGTGTGTATGTATGTATATATGTATGTATATATATGAATGTATGTGTATGTATGGATGTGTATATGTAAGTGTGTATGTATGTATATATGTGTGCATATATGTATGCGTACGTATATATATGAATGTGTATGTGTGTGTATGAATGTATGTATGTATGTGTGTATGTATGAATGTACGTATGAATGTTTGTATGTATGTATATGTATGTATGTATATGTGTATGTATGTACACACACACACATCTGCTAGTATCTTTTGTGTATACATCTATTTTATCGTTTACTCGTCTCAGTCATTTGACAACGGTCATGCTGGGGCACCACCTTGTAGAGTTTTAGTCAAACAAATCAACCCCAGGACATATTTTTTTAAGACTGTTTTGCCGAACCGCTAAGTAATGAGGATGTTAACACTCCAACACTGTCTGTTGGGCAGTGGCGCAGGGCAAATACAGACACAAAGACATACACACATAGATATATACACACATAGATGGAAACTGAATATATATATATATATATATATGTATGTATGTATGTATGTATGTATTTATGTGTGTGTCCTTGTATCTGTCCCCCACCCCATCCCCATCGCTTGACAATCAATGTTTGTGTGTTTATGTCCCTGTAACTTAGCAGTTTGGCAAAAGAGACTGATAGAATAAGTACCAGACTTCTAAAGAATGAGTTCTGGGGGCGATTTATATGACTAAAAGTTGGTGTTCCAGCATGGCCACAGTCAAATGACTGAAACAAATAAAAGAATAAAAGAAAATATATGTGGCTGTGTGGTAAGAAGCTTGCTTCCCAACCACATGGTTCCGGGTTCAGTCCCACTGAGTGGTACCTTGAGCAAGTGTCTTCTACTAAAGCCTCAGGCCAACACTCTAGTTCTGGTAGTGTTTCAGCTATAAGAACTAGGTCATCAGCATAGGGGAGATCCCAGGGGCATGGAGCTGTATTGTGGTGCTGTGTTGTGACATTTGCATTGCAGCTTCATGTTCCTCTAAACTTACATTAAAGTTTGGACTGGATATTTCTTTTACATGGCACCAACATTGGCAAGGTCTCCAAGTAACTTGCAAGACAAAAGTCCTTTGAGGGGGAATGGTATTGTCAGGCGTGGTTTTGAGGCAGGTGATGAGAGATTAGAGTATGACAGAGGGACAGAAACAGGTGTCTTGCTGTAGAGGAGATACATGGTTACCCAAGTCAGAGGGAGAGAGAGAAAGAGAGGGGGAGGGAGTGATCAAGAAGGAGAGAGAACGAGAGTGGAAGGGAGTAAGTGTGGGTGAGAGTGAGAGAGAGCAAGAGTGTGAATGAGCAAGGGTGAGAGAGAGTAAGAGAGATGGTGATGATGAGTGAAGGCAAACTCTCGAGGCAAGAGAATGAGTATAGGAATGGAATGGCAGAGCACTGCATAAGTAAGGAGTCTGCATGAATGGAAATATCAGGGGGTGGGGTGGTGGACAACAGGACAGTAATGATGCTGTGTGCAGGTCAGATACATACACACACACACACATATATATGTATATATATATCTTTAACTCTTTTACTTGTTTCACTCATTAGACTACAGCCATAAATATATATATATATA
>NC_068998.1:38759715-38763093 GCF_001194135.2 Octopus bimaculoides
GTCAGATACATACACACACACACACATATACATATATTTATAGGTATATATGTATTTATATATATGATGAAGTTATGAGCACTTAACTATGAATGCATTGCACTTTATAGCGGAAACAGTTGTAAGTTAATGAAGTTCACTTTATGATTTCTTGTTTCCTTGCCATTCATCATCATCATCATTGTTTAACATCCACCTTCCATACTAGCATGAGTGATATATATCTATAATATAAATCCCATTCTGTGTGTGTGTGTGTGTGTGTGTGTGTGTGTGTGTGTGTGTGTGTGTGTGTGTGTGTGTGTGTGTGTGTGCATGTGTGTAAAAGATTATAATGGTCGTATTTTTCAATTGATTTTCTGCAAACTGGGAACATACATTGCTTATGTTCCACAGATGGTTTTAGACTCTTAAAATTTTTTCACATAATGAGTAATTGGCCCTCTGGGAGTAGAAAACACCCGTTCCTGGGTTACATGAGGAAGAGAGGTGACTCTTTGTGAAGTAACTTTGATTTTCTCCTTTTCGTCCACTGGTCAAAAGAATTATCACAATCTCAATTGACTCCAAAAAATAGTACTGTAAGTAAAATTAATGAACAGCTGCTTCAGTACCTTCCAGGAAGTCCTCACATCTATAAGTCAGTTGATAGAATCCCAGATCCAGAAGAGGTGGTAAATAATCCAACAGAATTTCTCAATTCATTGGAACAGCCAGGACTACCTCCCCACAGACTGGAACTGAAAGTGGGAACTCCAGTAATGTTATTGAGGAGTTTGGATCCACCAACGCTCTGTAATGGGACACGCCTGGTGGTAAAGAAGATGATGCCACACGTTATTGAGACCACCATTCTTTCAGAATATGGAAAAAGAGAGGATGTTTTCATACCCAGAATTCCTCTCATTCCATTGGGAGCAGAAATTTCTTTTTCATTCAGAAGAGTGCAATTTCCTATTCATATCAGCCTCGCAATGTCTATCAATAAATCCCAGGGTCAGACACTCTCTATGGTAGAACTTCACCTGGAAGAGTTATGCTTCTTACATGAGTGATTAAATGTTGGCTGCTCTAGAGTGGGAAGCAAAATAAATCTATTTCCATTTGTTCCACAAGGGAAAACAAAGAATATTGTTTACCAAGAGGTTTTATAGGAATTACTACATCCTACGATGCACTCCAGTATCCACTGCTCTTTGTGATTGGGGAAGATGGATACTATTTCTGCATAATATTAACAAACCCGAAGACTGCACTAACAAAGCAGTTTCCTGTATGGACTGCAATATCAAAGCATATTCTCCAATTAAAATGTTGCTTACTTTTTACTCAACCTGATAGTTTCATTATTTAAGTCGGTGATTCCCAACATGGGGCATATGCCCAACTGGTGGAGCCTGGGAAAATTGTGGAGGTGCATGGGATCCATTATTTAATACAAAATACTTTGTTCAAAATGAAAGGTGCTAAGATGTGGCTATGTGATGAAGTTGAAAGGAAATACCCTAAACACTGCCATTTCGGCAAAGGAAATTTTGACTCATTTCTGTTTATGTTTTGTTTGTTTGAATGTGACTTGAGGATTTGCTATGAGCCAAGAGAAGCAAACTTGAAATTACAAAATGTAGTGATTTATGGCTGAAACTAACAAAATTGTCTCCCCAAATCAAGGAAATTGATTACAGGTAAGTTCACTGCATCAATTCACTGTGAAGAAAGTTCACCACGAGGAAAATTTACCGACAAAATATATCCTAAGTATCTCACCATTAATAGTTAAAAACTATTTTATTGAAAAAAAACCCGGTGAATTGCTGATGGTGAATTGCTGATGGTGAACTTACTGGACATGAAGGATATCTGCTGTAGTTGCCAGGCTCAAGGTTCTCATTAGAGTGATTCACTTCTTTTTTTTTTTTAGTCAATAATGTACTTTTTTTTGTACTCATCATCATCATCGTTTAACGTCCGCTTTCCATGCTAGCATGGGTTAGACGATTTGACTGAGGACTGGTGAACCAGATGGCTGCACCAGGCTCCAATCTGATTTGGCAGAGTTTCTACAGCTGGATGCCCTTCCTAACGCCAACCACTCCGAGAGTGTAGTGGGTGCTTTTACGTGTCACCCGCAAGAAGGTCAGTGAGATGGTACTGGCAACGGCCACACTCAAAATGGTGTATTTTACGTGCCACCTGCACAAGAGCCAGTCCAGCGGCACTGGCAACGATCTCGCTCGAATGTCTATACACGTGCCAGAAAGGCGACGCTGCGCACAGGTGCCATCACGACTCAGTACTTAATAAAAGAGTTACTGGTCGATTCCTTTGTATTAAATAATTGAGATAAAATATTAAAAATAAAGCTGTTTTTTCTAACCATTGGTGGAGCATAGATTTTTCTGGAAAGTCAGAGTGGGGCCGGGGGTAAAAATAGACTGGAAAACACTGATTTAGATGTTTAGGTTTCCTCTGAACAATCTGGTTTCAACATTTCATTAGAATTACTTAATTCCATTTCTACGGATGGGTTACTTCTTGACATTTCAATTTCTAATCATTTCTCAAATTATTTTAAGGATTTCAAGAATAAAAAGATAACATATTATATCTCATAATAGTTTTAAATGAGATAAAGCTGATTTCACGTTTACTCAATCCTGCATTCTTATTTAATCTATTTGAATTAGACACATGTCATTTACATACTTAAATTATGAAATATATCACTGATATTGAGCATCTATCAGTAGCACAGTGTAGTTGGCACCAAACTGCTACAAATATATTGGAAAACAATTTTATTTCTTACATGAAAGATGTATTTGAAGAGAAATACAGTCGCATTCTATTGAATTGAATATGTGTTGATTAACAACCATTGTGTATCATTTCTGCCTACATTTCAACCTGGGAAACACAAGGTATTCTACTTCTACATACACGCACACATGCATGCACGCACACACACACACACACACACGCGCGCACACATAGACACACACAAGTTAAGAAATGGTGACAAGCGAAACTTTTGTACTAGTACTGAATTTCTCTCATCCTGGGTTCATATGCCTCAATATTAAACTATTTTCTATAGCTAATATAATGTAAACTTATAATCATATTTACAATATTACAATATATATGGTGTCAAAACCATAATGATATCTGTGGGGCAGCTGATGATGGAGGCATGTTGGATTGTTGTTATGGCTGTTTTTATACATGTGCAATAGTATAACACATCCTTTTGATATATATATATGTGTGTGTGTGAGTGTGTGGGGTGTATGTGTGTGTGTATATATATATATGCGTGTGTGTGTGTGTGTATATATATATATATATATATATATATATATATATATATATATATAT
>NC_068998.1:38763516-38763720 GCF_001194135.2 Octopus bimaculoides
TGGGTAGGGCTAGGGATCCATCCAGGATCAGTCCTCAGCCTCCTCTTATTCTTAATTATCCTTCAGGCAATAACAGTGGAATTCAAGACAGGATGCCCCTGGGAGCTTCTCTATGCTGATGACCTTGCTCTAACAGCTGAGTCTCTATCTGAATTAGAGGAGAAGTTTCAGGTGTAGAAGCAAGGTCTAGAATTGAAGGGCCTT
>NC_068998.1:38763730-38767371 GCF_001194135.2 Octopus bimaculoides
GTCAGTAAGGTGAGAGTTGGCAACGAGTACAGTGAAGAATTCTGGGTAGGGCTAGGGATCCATCCAGGATCAGTCCTCAGCCTCCTCTTATTCTTAATTATCCTTCAGGCAATAACAGTGGAATTCAAGACAGGATGCCCCTGGGAGCTTCTCTATGCTGATGACCTTGCTCTAACAGCTGAGTCTCTATCTGAATTAGAGGAGAAGTTTCAGGTGTAGAAGCAAGGTCTAGAATTGAAGGGCCTTAGAGTCAATCTAGCAAAAGCCAAAGTCTTAATAAGTAGGAAGGCAGACAAACCACAAATCCCTTCAGGTAGATGGCACCACTCAACCTGTAGAAAAGGTGTAGGTAGAAACTCTATAAGATTTACCCAGTGTAAGCTATGGTCACATAAGAGGTGCAGCAATATCAAAGGAAAGCTAACTGGAAAGATAGATTTTGTGTGTGGCAAATGCTCAGGGGCAATGAACACTGAAAATGTGCAGAAAATAGCCTCCGTCACATTCCAGGGGAAAAACTACAAATAGTTGATAGCTTCCATTACCTAGGTGACCAAGTCAGTAGCGGGGTGGTTGATCTGAAAGTGTAGCTGCTAGAATAAGAATAGCCTGGGCAAAGTTCAGAGAGCTCCTACCTCTGCTGGTGAAAAAGGGCTTCTTGCTCAGAGTAAAAGGTAGACTGTATGATGCATGTGTGCAAACAGCCATGCTACATGGCAGTGAAACATGAGCTGTGACTGCTGAGGATATGTGTAAGTTTGCAAGGAATGAAGCTAGTATGCTCCACTGGATGTGTAATGTCAGTGTGCATACACAACAGTGTGTAAGTGCCCTGAGAGAAAAGTTGGACATAAGAAGCGTCAGATGTGGTGTTCAAGAGAGACGACTGCACTGGTATGGTCATGTGTTGCATATGGATGAGGACAGCTGGGTGAAAAAGTGTCATATCCTAGCAGCAGAGGGAACCTGTAGAAGAGGTAGACCCAAGAAGACCTGGGATGAGGTGGTGAAGCATAACCTTCAAACGTTGGGCCTCACCGTGGTGATGACAAGTGACCGAGACCTTTGGGGATATGCTGCGCTTGAGAAGACCCGGCAAGCCAAGTGAGACCGTAACTGTGGCCTATGCACTGGCTTGGTCATGTGATGTGTATAGATGAGGACAGCTGCATAAAGAAGTACTGTGCTCTAATTGTGGACAGTACCTGTGGAAGGGGTAGACCTAGGAAGACATGGGATGAAGTGGTGAGAAAGGGCCTTCAGATGCTGAGCTTCACGGAGACAATGACAAGGGATTGGGAGATGGGGCGATTTGCTGTACTTGATAAGACATGTCAAGCTAAGTAAAATCGGTGTCTTCCACACATACAAGCTTGCCCTTTCAGGTGCCAGTGCCACATAAAAAGCACCCATGCCATTGCTGTGTAAATGCACCCATGCTGGTGCTGTGTAGATGCACATGTGCTGGTACTGCATAAATGCACCTGTGCTGGTGGCACATAAAAAGCACCCAGCACACTCTGTTAAGTGGTTGGCATTAGCTGTAGAAACCATGCCACAACAAACAGTTGGGGTCTGGACAGCTCCATATCAAACAGTCCAACCCATGCCAGCATGGAAAGCAGATATTAAATGATGATGATATATATATAAGGCGCAGGAGTGGCACCATTGGCACTACCACCACCACCACCACCACTACCACCACGATCATCATCATCAACAACAGCAACAACATTTAATGTCCATTTTCTAGGCTGGTATGACTTGACAGGAACTGGCAAGGCCAGAGGTTGCACCAAATCCCATAGTCTGTTTTCGCATGGTTTCAATGGACTGATGCCCTTCCTAATGCTAACTACTCCACAGTGGGCACTTTGTACATGGCATCGTCACCAAGTGTTTAATATTAGTTTCGAATATCAAAGAAATCAATTTCTCTGGAAATAAAAATTGATCAATGAAATCAACTTCAAAATGGAAAAAGGGGTTCAGCAGAAGCTTACGAAACAGTTTAATAGGAATGGAATGAAACAATTGTTAAAATAATTAAAAGAAACAAAGAAAAATAAGAGTCAGTAAAAATCACTGGATCATCCATAACACATTATATATATGTGGTTACATTATGGAAACAATGGGAAAAGTTTTATTAGTTTGGATAAAAGACAAAACCCAATATTGTAATAGTCGGCACATATATATATATATATATAAATATGTATGTGTGTGTATATATATATATATATATATATATATATATATATATATATATATATACACACACACACACACACACATATCTATATGCATACTACAATTGAATTCATTGTCCCTATTTCAGGAGAATAAATGCCGAAATTTTGCTTGTGTGCATTTCTTTTTTAATAATATTTAAAAATGTATCTTGCTCGTTTAACATGATTTCCACTCACTGAATTAATCTGCCATATAAAGCCTCTGTGTGTGTGTGTGTGTGTGTGTGTGTATGTGTGTGTGTGCATGTATAGATATGTATATATATATAAATATATATATATGCACACATACAAACATACATATACATACATGTATAAATGTATTATGCACATATTATATGTATATACATACATATATAGACATATAGACATGCACACATCGATGCACACACAGAGACAGAGGGAGAGAGAGAGAAGGAAAGAGGCAAACAAAGTGAGAGAGATTGTCAAAGGGAGAGAGAGATATATGAAGGAGCATGGAAATAAGACTCTATTGTGATTTATTACATAATGAATAAAATCGTAGGTCTATTAAAACTGCACTATCAGCTTCCACCACCATTATCAGTGCAGACTTTTGATATCTTCCATCTCCACCTCCCAAGCCCCACGACCACCACAACCATCTTTGCCACCGTTCCCACCAACACCGACACCATTACCATCACCATCACCATCATTATTATTACCACTACCATCATCATCATCATCATCATATGCAGCAGCACAATTACATCCCTGCTACAACGCCAAAATGGCTGTCATATAGTTTAACCCTCCCATCACCACCACCACTGCCGGCGCCACCACTGCCGGCGCCACCACTGCCGTCGCTGCTGCCACTACCATTGCAGCCACTTTCACCTTCCCACCTGCCCACCCCTACCGAAAGCCAATATAATTAACAATTAAAGACATTAACGAGATCTTTTCAACCATTAATTGTTATTGGAAGATGATGCTGGTGGTGGTTGGTGGTTGGTGGTTGGTGGTGTAGGAGGGTGGGGGGACTATAATGGTAGATAAATAAATAAATAAATAAATGAATGAATAAATAAATAAATAAATAGCATGACAAGACAACACCACCAGTGTTTCCCTTCCCACCACCACTAATATCACTAATATTCATAACAACAATAACAACAACGACAACAACAACAATGATATTAATAATAATAATAATAATAATAATAATAATAATAATAATAATAATGATAATAATAGTAATAGTAATAATAGTGATAATAATATCAGCAATAGCAGTTATCAATGGTAATAACAAGAACAATAACAACATCAATATTATCAATGACAACATTAATAAGAAGAAGAACAACAACAGCAGCAACAATAACAACTACCACTGCCCAATAACAACAA
>NC_068998.1:38767785-38773775 GCF_001194135.2 Octopus bimaculoides
ACATATATACATATATATACACATATATACATATATATGTATATTATATATATATATACATATATATGTGTGTATATATATATATATATATGTATATGTATGTGCATATATATATATATATTTATATACACATTATATGTAATATATATATTTATATATATATAACACATAAACGTATGTGTGTGTGTGTGTATTTGTATACACATCCCCATCATCAACCTACCCCCCACCTCACCATGAACTAACCTGCTGTCCCCCTCCGCAGTCCCCATCCTGTCGCTAGCAATCTAATAAGATATTAAAAAAAAGAAGGCAAAAACTAATAAAATACAAAAATCTGGGGGGAAAAAAAAGAGGGAAAAGAAGAAATAAAATGAAATAAAAAAGTACATAAAAAGGTAAAAAGAAAAAGTAGAGTAAGAAGGTTATAGAGGGAGTGAAGTGGGAGGTAGGGTTTCTGAGGGTGTGGGGGTGTGTGTGTGACGAATTGTATATTTAACAATGGAAGATGGTAGCAGTGGTTAGATAAGACAGACTGATGATGATGATGATGGTTGTAGTGGTTATGATGGTGGTGGTGGTGGTGGTGGTGGTTGTGCATGATGATAGAGATGATGACAGCAGTGGTGGTGATAATGATGATGATGATGATGATGATGATGATTAGGAGTAAGATGAGAGGGAGAAAGACGATGACGAAGAGAAGGCAGGCATTGCTGATGATGGTGACAGTGATGATGATGATGATGATGATGGCATGGTGATCATGGTGGTGCTGACAGTGATGATGACGACAACGATGATGATGATGACTGGTGGTGGTGGTGGTGGTATGGCAATGACGATAATAAGTACTTACATTGAAGAGACATTAGATCAGAGATGAAGATGCTCTCACATCAGCATTGTGGATGCTGCAGGATCATTGTTGCTGTTGTTGTTGTTGCTGTGGTCAATGTTATTGTGGTTATTCTATGATCCACCCACCCTTGTACACTGCACCTCCTACTCCTTCTCTTCCATCTCCCTTTCGTTTTCATCTTTTTCTTCCTTTTTCTTCTCCTTCCTCTACTTTCAGTTTTGTTTCTTTTTTTGTTTCATATCTTTTCTCTGTTTTTTTTTTCTGATCTTTGACTGCATCTGAATATTATGTACTTTTGCCATTTGCTTCCAGAATGCAATGTTATACACACGCACATGCACGTGTACACACACACACACACACATGTATATAGTGAAGACATGTATTAATATTTCACAGTTATTATAAAATATTTCTTTTGTGGAGTTGGAGCAACCATTTTAAACCATTAAAAAAAAATCCACACACACACACACACACATACACATACAAATCTATTATATAACCTATTCATATTTTGCTTATTTCTTGATAATACGAAATCTATTGTGTCAAAGTGTCTTGTCATGCTTCAGTAAGCACAACACTAACACACTTTCAATGCTTCTTAACAGAATTGTGGAACTGTGTCAGCGAAGAGCTTGAAGAAGTGTGACATAATAAACTGTTCTATAAAGAAATATAAGAAAATGGGTGCAAGCATGGCTGTGTGGTTAAGAAGTTTGCTTCCCAACCACATGGTTCTGGGTTCACTCCTGCTGCGTGGAATCTTGGGCAAGTGTCTTCTGCTATAGTCTTGGGCTGACCAAAAGCCTTGTATCATGGAAACTGAAAGAAGATCTGTGTGTGTGTGTAATTAAATGAGGCAGCTAGTTAGTAGAGTTTTACCAAAAAGGAAAACAATAAATGTCATCAGGTGTCTTGGGGAAGTTTTGAACCTGGGTTCTCATTCCTAAAGTATTCTTCGATGTTATTATTATTATTATTAATATTATTATTATTATTATTAATATTTTTATTATTCAGGTCACTGCCTGGAATTGAACTCGGAATCTTGGGGTTAGTAGCCCACACTCTTAACCACTACACCATATGCCCGAGGGCAATTATGGAGTGAATTTTAGGGCTTATAAATATCCGTCAAATGTAAATAATGTAAATAATGTATATAATTCCTCATCTCTTAAATATAGAACAAGACGAGATGTTGCTAATTCTTCATCAGTTATTATCCAAAAGATCCTTACAATTTCAAGCCTTTAATGATAATATTGTTCACTTTTGGTGATGCTTGCGGTGGGAAGCTGCTGGGAATAGTGAACAAACAGGGGGTGGGGTGGGGGCAGGGGTGAAAACAAACACAAAATATCAATATACAAACAAAATAAGGCCATGCAACAAGAGCATCAACAACAGCAATAATAATAAACAGAGAATTATCTCCTTCAGTTTCATACAAAGAGCACAATCCCCTTAAAGTTCATAATTGCTTAGAATTTCTATTGAGCACACATGGGTCCTGAGACAAGATGAATATATGGGTAACACAGAGGAAAATGTGCTGTAGGATTTGAAGTGAAAAAGGGAACAGATGGAAAATCAGAACGAAAGATGGAAAAACGAACAGTGAAAAAAGCAAACCATCTTGAAAGTAGAGGAGACGAGAGAAGTGCGACTGATTGACTCAATGGTCAAGAGAAAAAGGAAATGGAAGAGAGAGATGAGAATGGCCACGGGTCATGTAACAGTAGGAGGAGAAAGAAAAAGAGGTGGAGGGTAGAGAGACAAAAAGTAACGGAGAGGAAAGTGGGTGAAGAAAGAGAGAAGGAAAGAGAGAGAGGAGGTAGGAAGGCAATATATATATATATGTGTATGTATGTGTGTGTGTGTCTTTGTGTTTCTCCCCCACCACCACTTGGCAGCCAGTGTTGGTGTGTTTATGTCCCTCTATATTATTGGTTCAGCAAAAGAGAATAAGTACTAGGCTTTAAAAAAAATCAAGTACTGGGGGCAAGTTGTTTGACTAAAATTCTTCAAGGTGGTGCCCCAGCATGGCCACAGTCTAATGACTAAAACAAGTAAAAGATGAAAGATGCATATGGATATATATCCCTGTCATTGTATCACAGTCCCTGACCAGACTATTGGGTGTTGTTACACACTGCTGATTACAGTGCACTTGGTTGCATTGTTGCACCTTTTGAATTGTGCCATCCTGCTGGCCAACATTCTCCCTGAATGGAAGGCAAATCCATCACAGAGTAACCCATTTACTGCTGAGTGGAGTATAAGTACTAGGCTTACAAAGAATAAGTCCTGGGGTTGATTTGCTCAACTAAGGTGGTGCTCCAGCATAGCTGCAGTCAAATGACTGAAACAAGTAAAAGAATAAAAGAGTAAAAGTGTGTGTATATATATATATATATATATATATATCATCATCATCATCATCATTATCATCATCATCATTTAACGTCCACTTTTCAAGCTAGCATGGGTTGGACGATTTGACTGGGGACTGGCAAAGCGGATGGCTGCATCAGGCTTCAATCTGATTTGGCAGAATTTCTACAGCTGGATGCCCTTCCTGATGCCAACCACTCCGAGAGTGTAGTGGGTGCTTTTTATGTGCCACCAGCATGTGTTTGTCCTCCCACCATCGCTTGACAACCAATGCTGGTGTGTTTATGTCCCTGTAACTTAGCTGTTCAGCAAAAGAGACTGATAGAATAAATAGTAGACTTACCAAGAATAAGTCCTGGGGTTCATCTATTTGACTAAAAGTGGTGCTCCAGAATGGCCACAGTCAAATGACTGAAACAAATAAAAGAGTAAAAGAATAGTTGAAAAACCAAAGATTTTAAAATAGGCACAATTCATTTCGCAAAAGACTTTCCAAGAATGTCAGAACCATTGAAATCAACATTTAAAATAGAATTAAACCTTTTATTATCATATTTCTATTGAAATGCATTGCCTTTGTTCCAGTTAATATTGAAAAGAGTGAAGAATATAGTAAAATACCTGTGTCATTATTAAGCCTTTAGCATTCAGTTTACTCTATCAAAAGCAGTTTTGAATTCATCAGGCATTATCCTGTAGCTTCAAGATTTCAATGATTTGATTGCTAAGTTTTAGAATGAATGGCATTGTAGGATAGATGTAAGAGGCTGAATCTAGTCAGTTTGGATGTAAAACAGGCAGAGTATTTTTGGCTGGATATGGTCAGTTTAAATGTTAGAGGGTTAAGCTGACGTTTGGAACATCATTTAACATGAAATTTTGATGGAAGGTTTTAATTTAGATCACTTTAACCCTTTAGTTACCATATTTCTGTTGAAACACATTGCCTTTTTTTTTATATTCTTTTTTATTCTTTTATTAGTTTCGGTCATTTGACTGCGGCCATACTGGAGCACCACCTTTAGTCGAACAAATCGACCCCCATGACTTATTCTTTGCAAGCCTAGTACTTATTCTATCGGTCTCTTTTGCTGAACCACTAGGTTACGGGGACATAAACACACCAGCATTGGTTGTCAAGTGATGTTGGGGGGACAAACACAGACACACATACATATTTATATATATATATATCACGTAAAAAACACCTTTTTGAGCGTGGCCATTGCCAGTACTGTGTGACTGACACTCGTGCCGGTGGCACGTAAAAGCACCCACTACACTCTCAGAGTGGTTAGCGTTAGGAAGGGCATCCAGCTGTAGAATCTCTGCCAGATCAGATTGGAGCCTGGTGCAGCCTTCTGGATTACCAGTCCTCAGTTAAATCGTCCAACCCATGCTAGCATGGAAAGCGGACGTTAAACGATGATGGTGATATATATATGACGGGCTTCTTTCAGTTTCCATATACCAAATCCACTTACAAGGCTTTGGTCGGCCCGAGGCTACAGTAGAAAACAATAGCCCATGGTGCTACACAGTGGGACTGAACGCGGAACCATGTGGTTGGTAAGCAAGCTACTTACCACACAGCCACTCCTGTGCCTATAATTTTGTTAAGAATGAAGAAGTTAGTAAAATAACTTTCTCATTATTAAGCTGATGTTTGGAACATAAATTAACATGAAATTTTGATGGAAGGTTATAATTTAACTTAGAAAGTTTGTGTAATACAACTAGTGGTTATCTGAGATGGGTTGGCAGCAAAAGGGTAAAAAGCTAATTTGCACAAATGAGTTGTTACAGTAATTAGAGGTATAAATATTTTACATTTATAATGAAAATAGTTTTGTTTTGTGTAAAATGATTACTAAGAAAACTCAATAAAAGTGAAAGGAAAAAAGATCCGGCTTTGAGAAAACTTGCTAAATGCCAGGAGAAGTCTAGATTGGTGGGTTTATTGTGAACCAACAAAAGAGGGTTACTGGGGGCTTGTGGGATAATCACTCTGCAGACTTTGAGATTCTGGTGCAGCAAAGAAGGAGAGGCATAAATTCCATCCTTGAAATGAAACAGAATACTGGGGTGGAATTTTGGAGTCTGCTGCATAAGCCTGTATGGACACCGGATGATGAAGGGTGATGAAGGGTCACACACACACTAGCATTGAAAGTAATTTATGAGGGTTAGTCAAAAAGTAGTGCCATTTTGTTTAGGACAGGTATAATTACCAACACAGGAACATGTATCATACATCAAAATGAAGCTGGTCCTCTGTGGATCACATCCCTACTTCTCAACATAGTCACCGTTTCTCTCAATAGCAATGTTCCACCTTCGAATGAGAGCATGTATCCCTGCCCCGTAAAATTCTGTTGACTGTTCTTTGAGCCACTTCTTCACCACAGTTTTCCCTTCCTCGTCACTGGAATAATGTTTGCCTCTCAAACCCTCCTTCATGGGGCCGAAGAGATGATAGTCCAGTGACGAGGAAGGGAAAACTGTGGTGAAGAAGTGGCTCAAAGAACAGTCAACAGAATTTTACATGCTCTCATTCGAAGGTGGAACATTGCTATTGAGAGAAACGGTGACTATGTTGAGAAGTAGGGATGTGATCCACAGAGGACCAGCTTCATTTTGATGTATGATACATGTTCCTGTGTTGGTAATTATACCTGTTCTAAACAAAATGGCATTACTTTTTGACTCACCCTCGTAGCTAGCC
>NC_068998.1:38776174-38779678 GCF_001194135.2 Octopus bimaculoides
ATATATATATATATATATATATATATATATATATACACACACACATACATGCGTATATATATATGTGTGTGTGTGTATGTGTTTGTGTGTGTATGTATATATATATATATATATATATATATATATATATATGTTAGTTTAATGTTGAAGTGTCAAAGAGAAGAATGCTAAGTAACACAGAAGAGATTAATTATATTTCTATTTTGGTTAAGTCAGTCTCTTGCTACTCCAAGTTTATACTGTGAGTGCATGTTCACGCACATGGCTGTATGCACATTCAGATGCACACACAAACACACATATGCATGTGCATGTACACAGATGATGATATACATTCATACATACATACATACATAAAGAAAACACTTATCCTGAACTATTGAGAAATTTACAGTTACTCTACCTGGATTACAAGTTCAGGTTTATACCGGTAATTATTGGGGCACTGGTAAGTGTAACACACTGCCTATGCACCAATCTTGAGAAATTATGCTTCTCAAAACCAGCAGGAAGAAAGCTGATTCAAAGACTACAGATCCAAGCCATTATCAGAGCTGTAAACATTTGTAAAACTTTCCAGTTTATCATTTAAGTATATATGCATATGTCTAGACATGCAATTATGTGCATGAGAATGCATACATAAAATAAAACATATAAATCTGCACATGCACTGACTCCAAATACTGCTTATATACATACATATATATATACAAATACCCTATTGATGTTGGAGAAATTGCAATGAAGGAGCCTTGGATCTAGATTAGAAACCGGCTCTTTCTCTTTTGACAAGAAATCTTGAAATAAAATTGAATAATGACATAGATACATATATTTACATATCTGACAACATACATATATGATTTGCTATGCATGAAAACACACGTCAAGCTCAGTGAAATTGTAGTCGTCGCCAGTTAGCATGCCGGACACATTTTGTCAGTCTTTATGTTTGAGTTCAAATTCTGCCAAGATTGACATTGCATTTCATCCTTCTCGGGGTCAATAAAATAAGAACCAGTTTCTTATTTCTTTACTGCCCACAAGGAGCTACACATAGAGGGGGAAAACAAGCACAGGCAAGGAGATTAAGTCGATTACATTGACCCCAGTGCGTAACTGGTACTTAATTTATCGACCCCGAAAGGATGAAAGGCAAAGTCGACCTCAGCAGAATTTGAACTCAGAACATAACGGCAGACGAAATACTGCTAAGCATTTCGCCCAGCGTGCTAACGTTTCTGTCAGCTCAGGGTTAGATGCAATTGACTTATCCCCTCCCCCAAAATTGCTGGCCTCGTATCAAAATTTGAAATTATTATTATTATTATTATTAATAAGGCGACCTTGAAAGGATGGAAGCAAAACCAACCTTAGTGGAATTTGAACTCAGAACTTTAGGATGGACAAAATGTCACTAGGCATTTTGTCTGGTGTACTAATGACTCTGCCAGTTCACTGCCTTAATAATAATAATAATAATAATAATAATAATAATAATAATAATAATAATAATAACGATTTCAAATTTTGGTATAAGGCCAGCAATTTCAGGGAAGGAATTAAGTCAATTACATTGACCCCAATGATCAACTGGTACTTATTTTATAGACCCCCGAAAGGATGAAAAGCAAAGTTGACCTCAGCAGAATTTGAACTCAGAACGTATGATCAAACATAATGCTGCTAAGCAGTTTGTCCAGTGTGCTAACGATTCTGCCAGCTTGCCCCCTTAATAATAATAATAATAATAATAATAATCCCTTTCTACTAAAGGCACAAGGCCTGAAATTGTGGAGGAGGGGGCCAGTTGATCACTGGTACTTAACTTATTGACCCCGAAAGGATGAAAGGCAAAGTTGACCTTCATGGAATTTGAACTCAGAATGTAGCAATGAGTGAAATACCCCTAAGCATTTCATCCAGCATGCTAATGATTCTGCCAGTTCACCGCCTTAATAATGATGATAATAAAAACAAAAAATACAATCCCTTAAAATTTGAAATAGGAAGAATTTGGAACATTCAAACAGTAAAGGTCAAGCCTATAATAATTGGTGCATTTGGGAATAGTAAGCAAAGATACGAACAAATGGCTGAAGGAGATTGGAATAGAATCCTTGGTAGAGTTCCTGCAGAACATTTGTCTCTTAGGGGCAGCAAGGATTATCAGGAGGGTTCTAAGCACTTGAAAGGCTACTGAAAATTTGTGGATACTTAAGGTTACAGGTATTAACCCGATACTCACATAATTCCTACCAGGAATAAGACCAAACCTGAGCCAAGCCAAAATAATAATGGTTTCAAATTTTGGCAAAAGGCCAGCAATTTTAGGAGGAGGGGGTTAATAGTTACAATTGACCCCACAACTGTGGTTAGTACTTTATTTTATCACCCCAGAAAGAATGGAAAATGAAAATGGCCTCAGTAGGGTTTGAACTCACAACATAAAGAGCCAGACGTAATACTACTAGGAATTTATTCCAATACTCTGATGAATCTGCCGACTTACCACCCTTTCACCATCCCCTAATAATACATGCAGAAAAAGAGATAGCACAAACACACACCAAAAAAAAAAAGGTCTCAAAGAATAACAAAGTGATCAGACTCTGGGATATGTCAATTTATAGAGAGAAGGAGATTAAGGAAAAATTGTTTGGATATTATTGTTGAATTCCATCAGAAAAAAAGGAAATGTCATCTAATTGATGTACCAATTCCAAAAGATGACAATATATCTCTGAACGAAATGGAAAAATTATCCAAATATAAAGATTGCAATATACAGGAAACAAGAATATGGGGATTGGAAAGAGAAGCAATCCCTATAACAATATTTGCCATGGGAATGAGAAAAAGAGATGTGGGCTTATGATAATAATAATAATAATAATAATAATAATAATAATAATAATAATAATAATAATAATAATAATAATAATAATAATAATAATAATAATAATAATAATATATAACCAGAACAATAAGACTTACACACACACACACACATGCACACAAATACACACATACACAACAGACAGGATACAGCATTATTTCCAGATAAAAACTGTATTGCACATTTATTACATAGAGTACTGTTGATAAAAGAAAAAAAGAAAAAACACACAAAAAACAAAAAAAAAACAAAACAAAACAAAACAGAACTTACCATGTTCTCAAGACAAAGAGAACTGCAGCTCTGTTGTGCAGTGAAAGCTTATGATAAACATAAGACTAAGGAAATAATAATAATAATAATAATAATAATAATAATAATAATAATAATAATAATAATAATAATAATAATGATAATAATAATAATAATAATAATAATAATAATAATAATAATAATGATAATACAGGCCAACATATTAAAGAACGGCAGCTCCCCATTATGTCGTATATGCCAACAACAAAATGAGACCATCGATCATGTTGTCTCCATGTGCAGTCTGCTTGCGCCTACAGAATATCTCAACAGGCATGATAGAGCTGCAC
>NC_068998.1:38780429-38784528 GCF_001194135.2 Octopus bimaculoides
GTGCCCTGGGAATGACAGCGAAACGGGCTGATTACTACCTAGTTCAGATACCAGGAAACCCCAAAATGGCTGAAGTTCAAAAGATAGTGCTCATGGGAACTGCCCATATCCTACGTAAAATACTGTCTATGTGATCTCAAATTTTAAAGCAAACACATAATTTTCTTATGGTTTCTTAAACATTCACTTGAACAAAACTGTACAAATCCAAATATATGGTACCCTAGGCATAACACCTACATGAACTTCTAACTTGTTGTCTCTTGAGGTCTCTGGGTGAGACTTGGATCCAACTTGTACAAATGCAAAACAAAAGTCAAACATAAAATAATAATAATAATGATAATAATGGTTATTAATATTAATAATAACAAACCTCTGCCTCGGGGCAGAGGTTTGTTAGGGGGAAGAGGGTTAGTTGATTACATTGACATTCCCCCCCCCCCCGTACTTGATTGGTACTTCATTTTATTGATCCAGGTAGCATGAAAGCCAGAGCTGACCTCATTTGGATTTGAACTCAGAATGTAAAGAGCCAGAAATTCTGCATTATGCTCTAATGATTCAGCCAATCCACTTGCTGTCCTTTATTTAGGCACTCAACCAGCAATCCTGAGGGGACGGGGGAGGGGGGCAGTAGAGTACATTACCTCCAGGACCAGATTAGTACTTTACTTTGTCAGTCCCAGACCCATAAAAGTGGAAGACAATATTGACTAATGTAGTGGTGGTGGTGGTGGTGGTGGTGGTGGTGGTAGCAGCAATAGTAGTAGTAGTAGTTGTAGCAGCAGCAACAATAGTAGTAGTAGTAGTAGTAGTAGTAGTAGCAGCAGCAGCAGCAGCAGCAGCAATAGTAGTAGTAGTAGTAATAGTAGCAGCAGTAGTAGTAGTAGTAGTAGTAGCAGTAGTTGTAGTAGTAGTAGTCATTGTCATATGGACAAACCACTAGCAAGCTGACAACACACAATAAGCCCGACATCACGACAGAAATGACAAACAATCTCACCACCATCATCATCACCATCATCACCACCACCACTTCTACCACTACCACCATCATCACCACCACCACCACCACCGCCGTCATCATCATCACCATCACCACCACCACCATCATCATCATCATCACTATCATCATCATCATTAATAATAATCAGCATAGCAATATTGAGTGACTGTTTGCATAGAAGAGCAGAGCTGAAAAGCAGAGGAATTACACTGACTTAAGTTGTCGTTGAGCTAAAAAAAAAAAAAAAAAAATATATATATATATAAAACGGTGTTTATCAAATGATTGTAATTAGAACAACTGTCAGTGATACACAAACATTAATATAAAGACATTGACAGATTACCTGGAGGTATGTTGCAGAAAACAGCAATATCATAATGTGTAAATATTATGAGAGAAGAGAGAGATGTAATGCAGTCTTACTAAATATTTGTTAACCTTGGACAATTATTAAACATGTTGGAAACATATAGCCATTATTTTTTTGTTTCATGTAAGAAAAGAATTGCTTAATGTATTTCTGACATGATTCTCTTTGACTCTTTAACTAGTTTCAGTTCGAGAGTTGTGGCCATGCTGGGGCACTGCCATCAGCTTTTGCTACGCCTTCGCTACTTGAAATCTCCTCTGATATATGTGGCATTTATTTGGTGAATGAGGGAGTTTGATGCTGCTGCCCTCATCTGTGTGTCCTGTCGTGATATAGGCTCGTCTGGAACTCTTGACTGGAGAAGATCCAGTTTGGTTTGAAGACACCTGCATCCACCCACTGCAGGTCTCTCAGGCTCTTGAGGGAGGATACTGAAGAGCTGTGGGCCCTTGAAACCTAAGCTGTTACAGTGTCTGGTCTTGTATAATAAAGATGGTGATAGATGATGTCTTATAAAGGTGCAAGGCTGTACATTTGTGAGGAAAAGGGAATAGTCAATTATACTAAGGACAGCTGATGAAAGGCAAAGTCAACCGCAATGGCATTTGAAATCAGAACATAAACCTGGAAGAAATGCTGTTAGGCATCTTGTCAAGTGTACTAAAAATTCTACCATCTTATTCCCTTAAAGATGATGATGATGATGATGATAATAACACTAGATTGGTACAATTGTGAAGGTAGGACACCTGCAAAAATCAGCATTGCTTGGAGCTGCAAGAATTCTTTGCAAGGTTCTTGAAGCATGACCAGTAAACAAGTGTCACCGTAGTCTGCTGGCTGTGGACAGCTGATACTTTCCATCATACCCAGCAAAATAAGTTGTGAGTTTTCATATAATAATAATAATAATGATAATAATAATAATAATAATAATAATAATAATAATAATAATAATAATAATAATAATAATAATAACAACAAAAACATCCTAGGAATGATAGCAAAAGGGGCTGATTGCTACCTAGCTCACATACCAGGAAACCCCAAAATGGCAGAAACTCAAAAGATAGTGCCCATGGGAACTGCCCATATCCTATGTAAAATACTGTCTATGTAATCTCAATTTTTTAAACAAACTCATAATTTTCTGAGGCTCAGACAATTACATCAAGCCCAATATATTAGTGGCACTTTATTTTATTGACCTCTAAAAGGACAAAGGACAAAATTGACTTCACTTTTCATCTTTCATTCTCTCATCACCCATATTGTGTCCACCACCTGCCCTTAGATTTTGCACTAACTACAACGACATTCAGACCTTCCTCCCAAGAACATTGCACCTCTAACCCCACCTGCACCACACCTGGAATTCTCACTTCATATCTTCCATGCTGACGTTGACTGGCAATAGTTCAAAATGAAACAGCAATCTTGGAGGGTCTACAAAAGACATGAGTACCACACTTTCTCTAGATGACTAAGAACTGTTTTGGCATGGCCATTTCAGCATAGCTATTTTGGCAAAGCCATTTTGGCACTGCCTATTTGGAATCATTGATTTGAGGCTGACTTATTTGACATCAGACATCTTAACATTTCTCATGTTTCAATATTTCTCCCATTCTCTCCCCCTCCCCCTCTCTCTCTCTCTTTCACTCTCTTCTCTGTTTATGCATCTGTGAGAACCTTTCTCTTTACGTGTCTGGGGAGAAGGAAAGTGTTTATATCAATTGTGTTCAATTAATAAAGTGTAATGTTTTTCTCTCTCTACCTGCCTCTGTGTGTGTGTGTGTGTGTGTGTGTGTGTGTGTGTGTGCATGCACGCATTCATGTGTGAGTGTGCTTCCCACCAATGCCAAAAAGTACAGTCGCCAAAACAGGCTGAAAGTTCAGTCAGCTGTGCCAAACTGCCAGCATCCAAACAGCCATGCCTAGTTGTCTCGTTCCACTTTGACCCAGCAAATAAAAATTTTAAAAATTCAGGACTAAAAACAAACCAGTGAAAGGTTATTTAAGTACTGATGAAAACTTTGTCTCCAACTATTGAATTAAGCATAAACAAACATCCATTGCCACACTTCAGCCACACTTCAGCCACAACAAAAAGTGAATTTTAGCACCACAGTTTCATAAATAATATATTACTTCAGCTGTTTTCATTACCAATTTGCACCAATTTATAGTTAGTTTAACCGAACCAGAGAACTTTAAGTGTCATGGACATCGGTACATTGCTACAGTGACCTCTCTCTCGGTACATGGCCAATGACACGACATAAAACCTTTGACCTTATGACCAACAGTTTAAATCTTAATCTACCCCTGGCTCTCTGCAATCTTCTTAACCAGCCAATATTTGTTGCAAACTGATGATACATTACAGTACACACCTTTCAAATCTTGAACTGTTCAGTGCAATGATGGCAAAGTTTGTTTTATTGCAGCAGACAGCAAGAGTTTCAGAAACAACTAAAATAAATAATTTTAAATAATTTAGAAAGTATAAACCGATCGCCATCATAAATTTTTTTCTGAAAAATATTGAAGTAACTTCCTCCTTTGCCACCCTCATTCCAATGCCATTTTTTTTTTCCTTTTTTTTTTTCTTCTTTGTCGCAATTAGCTAAATGACAAATGAAATGAAGAAGAGAAAATAAATTAAATAGTAAAATTGAGAGAAAAATATTAAAAGGTAAAAATAAAACAAAATA
>NC_068998.1:38784750-38785412 GCF_001194135.2 Octopus bimaculoides
TGTGTGAGTGTGTGTGTGTGTGTGTGTGAGTGTGTGTGTGAGTGTGTGTGTGTGTGAGTGTGTGTGTGTGTTAATGTATGGCTGTGTGCAGATATGTGTGTCTTTGTGAGCAAACATGTGTGAATGTGTGTGTGTGTGTATGTATGTGAATGTGTGTGTGTGTGTGTGGATGTGTGTGTGCACATGAATGTTAGTGTTTGGGGGTACAGCTGGGCAAGATTTGGGGGTGAGCTTTAGCAAAGACAAAAAACAAGCAAAAAAATAACAAAACAAAACAAACTATAATAAACAATCTAAAGATAAAATAAATACAATAAACAAAATCTATAAAACAAAGAAACAGGAATAACAACATAAAAATATAAATGACAACACTATTAACAAAAAAAAATCATGCAAGGAATGAGGATGGGTGGGGGTGGCGAGGTGTAGCATGGAGATGAATGGGTGGGGTGTTGGTGGTGGTGAGGGAGTCATATGGTGGGTGATCATGATGGTGGAAATGGTAATCATGGTGATGGTGGTGGTGGTGTTGATGGTGGTTCTGGTGGTGGCTGACCAGGGTGGGTGGGATGCTGTGGTGTGTGTGTGGGGTGGGGGGTGAATGAAAAAGAGAATTGTGATAGAAAGAGAAGAATGTGAAATTGAAAGCAGAAGAGACA
>NC_068998.1:38785753-38792765 GCF_001194135.2 Octopus bimaculoides
CACAAACACACACACACACACAGATGCATACATACATATACATGAACATATACACACATAAACACACATGTACATGATCACATACACATATAAACTCACAAACACACACACATATACACATACACACACGGACACACATACAATCACACACACGTACACATATATAAACACGCACACAGAGGATCACACACACACAGACACACACATACAAACGATCACACACACACACACACGCACACACACACGCACGCACACACACACACACACACACACACTCGCGCACACACACACTCGCGCACACACACGCACGCGCACACACACACGCGTGTATGTGAAATAAAGATGTCAACATGAATCAAGGAAACAATATTTTGGCATCAAATATTTTCAAGTTAGATTTAGAACTATCATAGTTTGGATGACAAACCACTAATGACTATTTCTTCCACCACCACCACCACCACCACCACCACCACCAGCAACACTGCAGCTGCTGCCACTGCTGCTGCCGCCACTGCTGCTGCTGCTGTCATCACCACTTTTCATTGACCCTTTCCTCCTCCAACACCACTGATTCAGTGAATACTGTGACATCCACCATCAACAACAACAACAGCAGCAAAAACACCACCACCACCACCATCACCATCACCATCATCACCATCGTCATTGTCATCATCATCATCATTGTCATCACCATCATGACCGCTGCTCATTTGAAATAACTACTACTACTACTACTACAACTACTACTACTACTACCACAATCTGTGTCCTTATATTTTTGAACAAGAGAACCTAGCACTCCTACTCAGCTCAAAACATTATCTGTGTATCGCGATTTCTGGGTTATTTCCCTTCCTCAGCACAATAATTGTTCAGCCAGAGGTGGCGCTGTGAAATTCCCATTCGAAACATAGTCTTCAAAGCGACAACTAGTCACTGATTTATAAATTAGAAAATGTGTTGTATAGCCAGCTGGAGATGATGTCTCCTGGGGCTAAATTACAATAATATTAGTTCTAAACCAGGACTGCCAAGTTATGTTGGCAAACAATCTGTACTACAAAGTACTGTTGCTGAATATCTCTCGTTGTGAGATTTAAAAACAGTAATTTTTGAAATTTTGAGAAGTCTGCTACAAAGACATTGAACATGCTTCAGCAAGATTTATCGTGAGGAAGCAATGGGTCGTATGCAATGTTTCAAATGACACAGGCACTTCAAAAGTGGAAGAATGTCCCTGGAAGATGATGAGTGATCTGGAAGATCTGCCATGAGTGTCACTCCCAGAAATGTGGTATTGTGCATCAAGAATTATGTCCCCCAGGGTCAGATCATCAATGAAGAGTTCTATGGCACCGTTTGGAAGCATTTGAGGGGGGGGGACATTCAGTGAAAGTGACCAGATCTGCGGAGCACAAAGAATTGGATTTTTCATCGAGTTCTCCTCACTCGTGAGTTTCTTGCCAAAAAACAACATGGTATCGCTTCTGCACCTGCTCGATTCGCCAGATTTAGCACCTGTAGACTTCTATCCCTTCCCCAAGATGAAAAGGCAGGTCAATGGCCACCATCTTAACACCATTGTCAAAATCCAGACCAACTCGCAGAAGGGCCTTGACTCGATTATGGAAAATAACTTCCAGAGACACTGGGGTTGGTGTATTGCTGAGCAAGGTGACTGTTTCACTTTTTATTAAACATAATTAGTTCGGGAACTCTTTTGATACTACCTTGTGTATATGGTAGAAAAACGCATGGTGAGGAGACAGTGCTTATAGCAGGCCAGAAGTTGGGCTGTGTCTTTGAGGAACTTTATACCAATCACCCAGATGGTCCTGTTCTGGTTGAATTCCAAGACGTCTGTATGTACAGCAACAGCGCCACTTCAGATATAAAAGCAATATTTCATTGGGCTGCAACATGCAGCAACACGTTCTTCAACTCTAATCTTGCAGGATTGGCTGCAAACTTGGGTGTTGCTACCCATAACACAGAGGAGAGAAAAATCAATACAGGCGCCTGACTGGCCACTACCAGTTTGTGCCGGTCATCATTGAGACATGAAGTGTTCTCAAATCCTGCGCTACCAGTTTCCTGCACAAAATCAGGATAAGAGCAGCTGCAGCGAGTGTCACTAGCCATTCTCTGTGGAAATTCCCTCACGGTCATTACCATGGGGCATGGCTGAGTATACCATTTGTCCCAGGGTGTGTGGCCCATCACCCCTCCCTATCTTCTGCTGCTTTACTCTCCTTTTTTCTTTTCTTTCTTTCCCTTTCTTATCTCTCTTTTTTCTTATTTTTGTGTATTTAGATAATGATTTCAAATTTTCCCTTGAGGGAGGGAAAATTGATTACATCAACCCCAGTATTTAACTGGTACTTATTTTATCAACTCAGAAATGATAAAAGGCAAAGCTGACTTCAGCAGAATTTGAACTTAGAATGTAAGGATGAACAAAATTCCACAGTAACAATTCTGCCAGTTCATATTTAAATAATATTCCACTGTGGTTTTCACCTGAGCTTTGTAGAGTATCCCTGTTCCTAATTTTTATTGTTGTTGTTGTTGTTGGTGGTGGTGGGAAGGGGTACAAAGTATCTTCAAGCTCTGAGGAGAAGGGTCAGTTGTTGGAATGTGGTGATGTTGAGGGTCTGCTTTTATGAGGATAGAGATCTTTGGTGACAGTAAAAACCAGCAAGTGGAGTGTTTGCGAAGATGAGTGTAGGTCATAATTAGGTGTGTGTGTGTGAGGGAGGGGCGGAGGTAGGTGTATGGTGTGATGATATTTTCATGAAATGAGTAGCTTTTGTGGTTTCTTATTGTTAAGACAAAATTGGCACATCTCGTGTGTGTGTGTGTGTGTGTGTATGCACGTGTGAGTATGTCTGTGTACACATACATAAATACACACAGACACACTCACACACACTTGCACACAGACACACACAAACACATGCACACACACTCACATTCTTACATATACAGACACAGCCAGTTGAAAATTCCAAACTATTTTTCCATTCAGTTTTATTTCTGTCTTCAAGACAGAAACAAGGAGGCTGGAAGAATGGATGTTAAGCTGTCTCAGATGTTCTTTCATTATTAATTTGTCCATATTTGAAAAGGAATTATCGTTATCTGTAGTATATAGACAGACTTTCTGTGATGAAGACTTGAATATTAGCCTCAGAGCAATGTCAGCCAAATACTGCTCTGAATTTATTGGGATCGGAAATATCTTTATTTTAATATGAGAACAAAGTATGCCTCAATAAACGGAGCTTTTTAATTCAGCAGACATATGTTGTGAATATATCAACTGAACTTAGACAGTGAGTAGCTGGTGGGTCACAGAGTGGGCTAAATAGATACAGTATGTAGATGCTGACTAGTTAGACAACGTGTGTAAATGTTGACTGGTTAGACAGTAGATGTTATTAGAAATAGTGTGATGTTGACTGGTTGGACAATATGTGCATGTTGACAGATAATGTAGTGTGTCGATGTTGACAGAGATAGTGTGTAGATATTGACAGCGTGTAGATGTTGACAGAAATAGTAATGTGTGGATGTTGATAAAGATAGTGTGTAGATGTTGACAGAGATAGTACATAGATATTAACAGTGTGTAGATGTTGACAGAGATAGTGTGTAGATATTGACAGTGTGTAGATGTTGACAGAGATAGTTTGTAGATGTTGAGAAAGAAAGTGTGTGGATATTGACAAACTGTAGATGTTGACAGAGATAGTAGAGTGTAGATGTTGAGAGAAACAGTGTGTAAATGTTGATAGATATAGCAGTGTGTAGATGTTGATACAATAGAGACAGTATGATGATGATAATGATAATGATGATGACGATAATGATGATGGTGGTGGTGGCAGCAGTAGTGGTGGTGGTGGTGGTAACAATGATGGTGGCTGTCATGTTGTGTATTGATGATATATTGATGATTGATGATGATAATGATGATGATAATGATGATGATGATGATGAAGATGATGATGATGAAGATGATGATGATGATGATGACAACAGTGGCAATGGTTCCTAAATCATCTCTTTATAGATGTTCTTATTTTACACATGCATGGTGTGTGTGTGTATGATGCTATTGTCTCCCCCTATCTTAACTAACAACATCAGCTCAGTTGTGTTTGCACTGAGCAGATGTATACATGTGTGTGTTTGCTTCTGAATATTGGAATGTCCAAACAACATTCTGTATTTGGAAGAATGAATATAAATTCCATTTCACAACAATTTCAATGTTATTTCCTTGCCATTCATAAAGCATTTCTTGTGGTTAGGATTGCATATCAGTCTGGTTTCTTTTTAAATGATGAGGGATATGCAAGCTAGGAAGCTTATTTTATGATGTATGATGTATGTGTATATGCCATAAATTCGTTACATCATGGCTGTGAAACATGGAGCAATGAATGTAGAAGTTTGGCAGTCATTTGAGGGACTATAAAGATGTTTCGGCAGTCATTTGAGGAACTATAAAGATGCTGTATTACATAACAGTGAAACATGTAGCAATGGGTGTAAAGATTCTGCAGTCATTGGAGAGGCTGTATAACGTGTATCAGAAATGTGATACTACTTGATAGTTAAACATGTATTTGTGAATGTGGTGGTTTTGACAGTGATTGGAGAGACTGCATGATATATATGTAGAGATCATAAATTTGATATCTTATAGCCATGTGAGATGGAGCAGTGAACATAGGGTTGGAAGTGATTGGAGGAAGTATAAAGATGTGCTGAAAATGTGATGGTACATGACAGTGAAACATGTAGCAGTGAATGAAAAAATCCTACAGTGATTAGAGAGACCGTATGATGTTAAAAATTTGATACTGCATGTTCATGAAACATGGAGCAGTGAATGTAGAGGCATGTGTCAAAGATATCAGTGTAACATGTAGCCATGAATGTAGAGATTCTGCACTTATTGGAAAGGCTGCATAATGTATGTGTTAGAAATGTGATACATGACAGTTAAACATGTAGGAGTGAATGTAGAGATTCCAGAGTGATAGGAGGGTTTGTGTGTTTGTATATCATACACTGTTTAAAAGTCACAAATTTGATACTGTATGTCCATTAAACATAAAGCAGTGAATGTAGAGGTATGTATCAAAAATGTGATACTATGTGATGGTAAAACATGTAGCAGTGAAATTCTGAAAATATAGGAAATTTTGTATGATATATATAAGTCACAAATTTGATACTGTAAGGCCATGAAACATGGATCAATGAATGTAGAGATTTAGCAGTGATTAGAGGGACTACAATGATGTATATGTCAAAAATGTGATACCACATGACAGTGAAACATGTAGCAGTGAATGAAGAGACTCTGCAGTCATTGGCGAGGCTATATGATGAATGTGTCAGAGATTCAAAACTGCATGATGATGAAACATGTAGTAGTGAGCAAGTGTATATTGGATATGTTAGAAATGTGAAACTACATGGTCGTGAAATATTGGGCTGTGAATGTAGGTGTTCAGCAGTGATTGGAGAGAATGTGTACTGCATGTGCTGAGATTATATTGCACGTGGCAAATTTATTGCAATATTGCACATGTGTAATAGTGAAGGTAGAATAAGTGCAAAGGAGCAGTGGTGCAAGACAAGGAAACAAGGAACAATAATGGTAGAAGGTCTGTAATGAAAGTGGGGGGTGGGGGTGAATTTAGTTTGATATCCAGTACACTTAGAGAGAAAGAGGAGGAGTAGAGAAAGGAAGAGATAAACAGATAGATAGATACACAGATTGAGAGAGAGAGAGAGAGAGAGAGAGAGAGGGTCGTATAAAACTGTTTATTGAGTATATGAAGGGTATGATGCATCCTATGATAAAACAAAGAAAACAATAATTATATCTATATATAAAGGTATATATTACATTTAAATTAAACATACACACACACACACACTTACATATACACACTTACATATACAAACACACATATATATGCACATACATACATATATATATAGGCACATATGTATATATAGACACACACACACATACATACACATGTATGTGTACGAACATATTATACATACGTTCATACTCATTCACACACATACTCATGTACACACACACACACACATACATACATACATACATACATACATATACACAAATAACTGGTTATCAGATCTCAGCAAGTTCCTATTGAATTAACAATGTCATCAGTAAGATGAAAAAGAATTCATTGCAATATAGAAAACATTTTTATATTGAATATTTGCTCTGTATATTGTTACAGATATCTGTATTGAGTCCTGTCTCTTCTGCTTTTGTGCAGTGTGTGTGTGTGTGTGTGTGTGTGTGTGTGTGTGTGTGTGTGTGTTTGTGTATGCAGTTGTTATGGTCAATCAAATAATATGAATAAAATTTGAGAGAAAGAAAAAAACCAAAAAAAAATACTATGCTGAGTTGGACAAGCAAAAAAAGCACGTTCCTGAAAAGCGTAGAAATATAAAGCAAGAATTTTAAACAAAGATGTGTACAATGAAGCTCGATACACCAAAGGAAGAAAAAGAAGCGAATCTGACATCTCAGGTGATACCTACCCTTTAGTGATGAAGGACGAAAAATAACAATAACTGAGAATCATGGCAGACGCCAAGTAAAAATGACTATCACTGAATTGCCATATAAACCAGACTGTGAGATGTTGTTAGTAACTGCTGGTTACAATATGCTTCATTGCATTGTTGTGACTTTCAAATGATGTTACCCCACTGGATAAGCAAGCAGGCCAAGAAATGAATACACATATATAGGCACAAGTGTGACTGTGTGGTAAAGAACTGAGAACCATATGGTTCTCAGTTCAGTCCTACTGCATGGCATCTTGGGAAAGTGTCTTCTACTATAGCCTCAGGCTGACTAAAGCCTTGTGAGTGGATTTGGCAGATAGAAACTGAAAAAACCCCGTCATATATATATATATATATATATATATATATA
>NC_068998.1:38792908-38814369 GCF_001194135.2 Octopus bimaculoides
ATATATATATATATGTATGTATGTATATATGTATGTGTGTATGTGTGTGTGTGTGTGTGTGTGTGTGTCTGTGTTTGTTCCCCCATCCTTGCCACCACTTGAAAACCGGTGTTGGTGTGTTTATGCCCCTGTAACTTCGCAGTTCAGCAAAAGAGACTGACAGAATAAGTACTAGGCTTACAAAGAATAAGTCCTGGGGTCAATTTCTTTGACTAAAACCCTTTAAAGTGGCCAGTATGTGGCCAGACTGGCCAGTATGGCCACAGTCAAATGACTGAAACGAGTAAAAGAATAAAAGAATATACATATGATGGCTGTCCACTCATGACCAAAGAAGACCATCACTGACCATTGCTCATGCAAAATGACAGCAATGCCTACGCCTGAGGTTATTGCACCTGAAGCTGGCTTAACCCAGGCTGGTGCGTGTGGCTTCCATGCTTGCTGCGGCACCCTCCGACTCAAGTGGGCATTGGAAAGTCATCTCACCAGTGATCATGCAATCTCGAATTTTTGGTCCAATAAGGCTTGCATAGAACCTCAAAGGCCCTCTCCATCCTATTGACATGATCCAGAGAATAGCCAAAGCAAGATATCCAGTGCCAAAATGTCAAATAGGTTCAGGAATGTGGAAGTGCCATGATCTCAAGTGAAAGCAAAAGACCCCAGAATGTCAAATGCCATTACCTTCATTTCTGGTTTTGTATCGGAGTAACGTTTTCCTAGAGACATGTTTTGTTTTCTGGTAATTATTTTATTGATCTCCATTTATCAAATTGCTACGTTACAGGTTTAACTAAAAGAGATGCAATTCAGCAGACTGACTTACACTGGTCTCTAGGAGGTAGTGATGATGACAACAACGATGATAATGATGACAATCACGATGATGATGATGGTGGTGCTAGTGTGTGAAAGCATGTAAGATGGAGAAATTGAGAGAGAGAGAGAGAGAAAGGCAAAAAGCAAATCTACATGGAAAGTGATAACATGTAACAGTATTGAGTTCTTACAAGAAATGGGGGTCGAGTACTCACTACTCACACCACTAAATATACAAGTAACGCGTGTAGTGGGGTTGCAAAATTTTGTGAAGAGAGGAAAACATAAACAACATTGGAAAGATCAAAGAAAAGACAGGTAAAAATATAGTAATTGAAGAAATATGCTAAGGAATTGTTGAAGAGGAGCAATTATTGGTGAAACAGGTGAAAGAGATGTCTAGTATTGAGATGTTATTTTGTGAAGGTGAGAAATAACAATAGACAGGTGAGAAACTAAGAATTCACAGGTGAATAGTTGAATAGGAAAATTCATTATTGACAAGTGAGACAAATTTATGTGGTATTGAGGTGAATACATAAGAAAAATGCCATTTAGTCAGTAACTGGTGAGTTTGAGCATGTTAATGATGAGTAGAACCGAGAATCAGAAATCAGAAGACAGGTGCTTTGAGAGACAGTGACAGGTGAGCTAAGAGTCAATGGATAGGTAAAAAAGTAGTGAGGTAATTAAGGGAAAATACCATTATTGACATGAAGAATAATTATGTACTCATTGACATGCATGAAAGCATGGGTAAATTAAGTGGAAAGAAAAATGGCTTTGACAGGTGTGAAGTTAATTAAAGGTGATAAAAATTAAGACTGGAAGATTAATCACTTTCAGAATGAAACTTCTGGGTAATGAACCAAATAAGGTTTGTATATTCTGTTTAGAATTTAGCAGCATTGACAAAGAAGAGCCTCTGCACAGTTGCTTGACTTGTTAGAAATAACAGTTAATCTGCATCCACCTCTAATCACATTCTACTATCTTAGAAAAGAAGGACTTATTGGATAAAAGAGATCTTCATAAATAATGATAATGATAAAATAACAATAATAGTTTCAAATGTTGGTGCAAGGCCGGCAATTTTAGTGGGTATAATGAACTTATTGTATATAGTGCTGAATTGTAGTACACTGGATACAGTGCCACTAAGCATTTTACCTGGCATGCTAACGATTCTACCAGATTGACACCTTTCACAATGCAAATATTGATCTGACTAAGTATTATTCGGACGTTGTTCAGCCCTTATCAGTGTTCATTTAATCCATTACCTACCAGTGATCTCATATGAGATCACTTAAAAATTACAAATTTCGTAATTATCTGTCAATATTTATACATATCTAACCTTTTTGCTATATCTACTTGGTATATTTCTCTGATATTCAAATGAGGTTTGCTAATTTTTCACCCAATATCTCGCTTATTTCTATTTAATATGTTATTTTGAAATGTTATTTTGATGATTCCAGCGTGTTTCTAAGGCTGTTTTATGCTAGAAATCAAAGTTTCATAAAAAAATTCCAGTTAATAGAATTATGGGAGGTAATGGGTTAACTTTGCTGTCACCAGAATGGTGAAGGTGCATAGCTTTGTAATCTTAAGGTTGTGAGTTCAATTCCTGGCAGTGCATTGAATCCTTGAGCAAGACACTTTATTTCCCATTGCTCCAGTCCACTCAGCTAGTATATTCTATGTCACACTGAATATCCTTGAGGACTACATTAAGGGTACATGTGTCTGTGGAGTGCTCAGCCACTGGCACATTAATCTCACAAGCAGGCTGTTCCATTGCTCGGATCAACTAGAACCTTTGTTGTTGTAACTGGCAGAGTACCAGTGCCACCAGAACAACTGTGACAAACTGATAGCCATACAGAGAATACTTACAGTTTAGACAAAAATGATATAACAGACGTATCAGTTTGACAACCATTAACAAATTACTGGCAATAGTGAAAGTAGAAACGACTGACTGCATTACAGAAAATAGTTCTTAGGTTTTTGCTCTCTGAGATTCATTCAATAGTGAGATAGTTTTAAATGTATTGCTTTCATAATCTTTTATTGGTTTCAAAAAGTTTTAGCTGATTATGTCACTGATTATGTCAACTCCAGTTATCTGGTAATTATTTTATTGATCTCTATTTATTAAATTGCTAAGTTATATTTTTAATTAAGAGACATAATTCAGTACACTGGTTTACACAGGAAAACACAAATACAATTGCAGGCACGCACATCCACACATATACATACATGCATGCATGCACACACACATACATACAGATACACACATACATGAACACACACACATACACACACACATACACTCACACACACACACACACATGTATACATACACACACACAAATGCACACGCACACACAAGCATGCACAGACACACACATACACACATGTACGTGCACACACAGACACATGCACCGACATACATACACACACAGATTGATAGATTAAGTACCAGGCTTAAAAAATAAGTCCTATGGTCAATTTGTTCGGCTAAACCCTTCAAAGTAATACTCCAGTATGGCCACAGTCCAATGACTGATGCAAGTAAAAGATCAAAGACAAAAGTCAATTTACATCTTCTTCCTTGTTTTCCATTTCTTGTAACTTCTGTGTATTAGTTCATCAGATCAAAATGTTGTTGACAGGTCAGTGTGATACAAGGAAAGAATTAGCTGCTATTTTTAGCAGTTCAAATAACCACGTAAAAACGATCCCATTGGTTGGCAGTCTAGCGAAAGGCAATTAGTTGTTAATATTCTTTTCTACCCTAGGCACAAGGCCCAACATTTTTGAGGAGGTAGGGGGGGGGCAGTCAATTAGATCGACTGAGGGTCTCTGAGACTGGTGGAAAGGACAGATGTAATCCTCAATTGAGGACCTGGTCCAAATTCTTTTAGTAGAATAAACTCCAGTAAAGACTCCCAGGAACCAGGGTGGAATGATAATAAACCAAATGACAATCTGAGTCTAGCATCCAAGAACTCAGAACACACAAAAAATTAGGACCAAATACCACAAGGTATTTTGCTCATTGCTTTAACAATGCTGCCATTCCATTCTGGAATTTTATCAATCCTTGAAGGATGAAAGCTACTTAATTTATCGACCCCGAAGGGGTGAAAGGCAAAGTCGACCTCGGTGGAACTTCAACTCAGAACGTGAGACAGACGGAATGCTACTAAGCATTTTGTCTGATGTGCTAACAATTCTGCCAGCTCACTGCCTTGCATTAGTTGTTAATATTGCAAAAGACATAAGGTGCTGAGCTGGCAGAATCGTTAGCATACCAGGCAAAATGCTTAATGGGATTTCATCCATCTTTACATTCTGAGTTCAAATGCTGCTGAGGTCGACTTTGCCTTTCATCCTTTCAGTATCAATAAAATAAATACCAGCTAAGCATTGGGGTTGCAGCAGAGACCCCCTTTGGTCACAAATGACCATGGGATTGCACCTAGAAAGTTACCCTCCAAGACACAAGTCCGGGCAAGGTTGTTTATGGAAGACCAGCAGTTGCCCATGCATACCAGCCTTCTCTCTCTACGCCACCGATGTTATCCAAGGGAAAGGCAAAGGGGCCGATACAGTTTGGTACCAGTGACGTCGCAACTCATTTCTACAGCTGAGTGAAATGGAGCAACATGAAATAAAGTGTCTTGCTAAAGAACACAACACATAGCCCGGTCAGGGATTCGAACTCGCAACCTCATGGTCGTAAGCTCGACGTTCTAACCACTGAGCCATGCGCCTTCACATGTAATTGGCTTATCCGCTCCCCCAAAATTGCTGGCCCTGTATCAAAATATGAAACCACTATCACCTTCATTGGATAGCAGGAAGCTGGCAGATTCTTTACCACACTGAACAGAATGCTTAGTAGCATTTCTTCCAGCTGTTTACATTTGAATTCAAATTCTGCTGAGGTCAACTTTGCCTTTCATCCTTTTGGTGTCAATAAAATAAACACCAGCTGAGTACTGGAATTAATGTAATCAACTTACCCCACCCCAAAAATTTCTGGCCTTGTGCCAAAAACTGAAACTAATATTGTAAAAGACAATTAGTTATCAGTGTAGCAATTGGTTGGCAGAATAGCAAGAGACAGTTGGTTGGCAGAATGGCAAGAGATCATTATTAGAACTAAACCAGTCTTTGTATGGAGTTCACATTCACATGAGACTTTAAGAACAGTTCCATATATTTAACTGATGCCAAAAAGCTAATGCTAGAAATCCTCCAATTTTATACACCATCACTGGAAAAGATCTTACCATTTTACCATTAAGGCATTTTACCATTGAGAAGAGAAGACTATCAAAAGTTAATCTCGGTTGCCATTAATGATGAGATGTGGATCAATACTGAAGTCACTATCTTTGCTTTGACGTGATAGATTCCAAATAGCTACTGCTGCTGCTGCTGATGATGATGATGATGATGTTGTTGTCTAGAATGCAGAATTGGTAAGATTCTGGCAATCAGCTAGAGTGTCTCTTAGATTGCAATCATGAATAAATCCTCTTAAGAAGGTGCAAGACCATGAGCCAGAGTAGGATGGGAAGATACAAGGACGAGAAGAACGAGGAGGTAGAAGAAGTAGACGAAAGAGAAGTAGATAAAGGGAGGAGGAGGAGGAGGGGAAGGGGGAGGAGATGGGAAATGTTAGAATGGCATTCTTTGGCAGAATATTCTGGTTCCAACTATTTCACAAGTGTCTTATCGAAACAAGAGAAATCCTAACTTCATTATAGATGCATGTAGATACACACATACACACACACAAACTAAAACGAATGCATGCACACATAAACGTGCACACACAAGCACACACATACATACACACGTGCACACACACATACACACATGTACATGCATACATACTCCACTCCACTAACCTTAACTATTTAACCATGTCTTCACACACACAATGCACACACACATGCTCACATACACATGCACTCACACACACACAATACACACACACACACAGGTATGACTGTGTGGTTAAGAAATTTGCTTTTCAACCACATGGTTTCAGGTTCAATCCTAGCGAGTGGCAATGTCTTATACTATTGCTCCCCAGGCCAATCAGAGCCTGTGTGGGTGGATTCAATAGATAGAAACTAAGAAAAAGCCCAATGTGTGAGTGTGTGTGTGTGTGCGTGTGTGGTGTCATTCATTTCCCTGCTCACTCATGTCATTTCTGTTTTCCCACAAGCTGGGTGTCAGGAAACTTTAACATGCAGCCTCTCAGGGTCAATAAAATAAAGGACTGGCCGAGGGTAACAGACTGGTGAGATTGTTGGAGTGTCAAAGATGATACCTTGTAGTATTTTATTTGTTCCAGTTATTTGTGTTCTGAGTTTAAATCTCACCAAGATCAATTTTGCCTTTCATCCTTCCAGGATTGATAAAATTCTAGAAGTGGAATGGCAGCATTGTTAAAGCAATGAACAAAATACCTTGTGGTATTTGGTCCTATTTTCTTGTGTGTTCTGAATTCTTGGATGCTAGACTCAGACTGTCATTTGGTTTATTATCACTTCACTAGTCTCTGGGAGTTTTTGCTGGAGTTTATTCTACTAAAAGAATTTGAACCAGGTCATCAATTGAGGATAACATCTGTCCTTATTTCCATCAGTCTCAGAGACCCTGAAAAAATTAAGGGTCATGGCCAATACCATTCATTCCCTAAGGGGTAAAAGAAAAATACTCTTCCAACAGAGAATAGTAGCTTAAAGTTATTTACACACAGAGACTCAGACAGAACTAAGTTTATATAATTTGCATAACGGTACTGGTGCCACATTAAAAGCACCCAGTACACTCTATGGAGTGGTTGGCATTAGGAAAGGCATCCAGCCATAGAAACCATGTCAAAATAGACAATGGAGCCTGGTGCAGCCTCTGACATTGCCAGCTTCAGTCAAACAAGCCAGTACGGAAAGCAGACGTCAAATGATGATGGGGATGATGCATAAGCTGGCAACCTGAAGTAATTAATTAATTCATTCATACATTAATTAATTAGTTAATTAAATGTTTACTACATAGCACTATTAAACTGTTGCAATGTCAGAAGGTACCCAACTTTATATATAACACCACCCACCTATCTTCTCTCTAAGAGTTTACCATTCTACTATCAAGTACTATTGAGGAATTAATTTCTCTGCTGCTTTCTACAGTTGATTGGAAGAAGAGACTCTTGAAATTTAATCTCTGCTACCATTATTGACGAGATGTGATTCAATACTGGAGTTAAAAATTATTGCTTTGACGTGATAGATTCCAAACTGCCATTGTTGTTGGTGTTGTTGTTGTTGTCATGTGGAATTGGTAAGATTCTGGCAATCAGCTAGAGTGTGTCTTAGATTACAATCTTGCAATCATCGGTAAATCCTCTTAAGAAGTGGGTGCAAGACCGTGAGTCGCAGCAAGACAGACAGATAGGAGGAAGAGAAGGATGAGTGAGGAGGTGGAAGGAGAAGGAGAAGGAGACAAAAAAAAAATAGCTGGAGACGGAGGAAGAGAGGGGCAGAGGAGAGAAGAAGAGGGGGAGTAAGAGGAATAGGGGAAGTAAGAGGAAGAGTTAGAACGATTTTCTTTGAGAGAATATACCGATTCCAATTACTTCACAAGACTCACTGAAAAGCGTGAAGTTATAGATAAATACAAACACACATACACACACACACATGTACACATGCACACACATACATGTGCACATGCACACACACTCATATATGTGTGTATGTATACATACATATTTTTGTTATTCTGTATTCTTTTAGTTGTTTCAATCTTTGGACAGCTGAGGGACCATTTTAAAAGGTTTAGTCAATAAAACGACCCAAATACTTATTTTTGAAGTCTTTTCCATATTTGATGAGTCCCTTTTTACCAAAGTGCTGTTATGGGGATGCAAACAAACCAACACCCACTAGAGACTAGCACAAGCACACATACAACACACCCCTACCACATGGTTTCTGGTTCAATTCCATTATGTGGCACACTGGACATGTTAGGAAGAGCATCCAGTCATAGAAACCATGCCAAAGCTAACATTGGCGCTCGCTGCACACATCCTGTCTAACTGTACAACTGCATGCTTAGCGACGATGCTTAGCAGGCGAAATGTTTAGCGGTATTTTGACTGCCGTTATGTTCTGAGTTCAAATTGAACCGAGGTCAACTTTGCCTTTCATCTTTTTGGGGTCGATTAAATAAGTACCAGCTATGCACTGGTTTCGATGTAATTGACTTAATCCCTTTGTCTGTCCCTGTTTGTTCCTTCTATGTTTAGCCTCCTGTGGGCGATGAAGATATATATATATATATATATATATATATATATACATACACACATATAAATACATATATACACATACATATATATGTATTATATGTATGTATATGTATATATGTATGTATGTATGTATGTATGTATGCATGCATGTATGTATGTAAGTATGTATGTATGTATGTATGTATATGTATCTATCACGCCTGAATGGGATTGGGGGTGAGTTGTCTCACCTGTCTATGATTTTCAGGTGTTTTAACACCCAGTTCTTTGAGGAAGTCATCCCCACCATGCTAACACGCAAAGCACATCATTATCTAGTCAGGCTGATTACCCGGGCCAGCCTGACTACCTCTCTCCATCCCTTCCGATCTTCCATTAGTGTTTTTAGGTCTTCAACTTGGCATCCAACATCTTCTGCAACCTGTTGTATATACATCTTCCATGGCCTTCCAGCTGCTGTGGTACCTGGATTTGGTGTCCACAGCAACACATTACTCACAAGTTCTTCTTTACTTCTCCAGCAGAGGCCAGCAAACCTCAATCTCTGCTCTAGGATGGTTGATGAGAAAGTTGGTACATTCCCATATAACTGTTGTTTCGTTGGGTGCTCCCTCCAAGAGATGTTGAGCACTGCACATAACATTCTGGTGTAGGCACCGTCCAGTATGCACCTGAGTCTCTTGGTGAGAGTCCAAACCGGAGATCCATATACAAGCACAGACTCAACAACTGCTCTGAAGAACTATCTCTTTAATTTATCCACTAGGGTTGACTTCCATATTGTTCTAAGACCATCTATAGCTGCCTAGCTTTAGCGACATGAGATTTAATATCTTTTTCAGTGGACACATTATTGCTGCCAAGGAAAATAAACTTGTTGACATTTTTCAAGAGCTTCTGTTTGATAGTCCTGATTTCACCTGTGTTCAAGGCGATAAACTCTGTCTTCTTTTCATTTACATATAGTCCTATGTTAGCAGCAGCATTTTCCAAGAGGTGGAGTAAACATCCAGCATCTTTCATGTTGTCTGTGAAGAGCAATATGTCATCAGCATAATTGGTGTCAGTCAAGTAGGTGGTTGGATATCTTCTGCTCCTAGACTTCTGTAAAAGGAAAAACACATACATCGAATATGTGCAGTCAATAATGTTTACAACACTAGCACTGCTTTTAATTCACAATTGGATATATATATATATATATATATATATATATATATATATATATACAGGGTGTGATGGGTAAATTGTTGCCACTTTATATTTTCAATTTCACACATTCACATTGTTTTTGATTTCGTTTACTACACAGTATGGTAGGGTCAGTTGGGCACTGTCTGTGAGAAAACACCACCATGACGCAATTCACTCTGCCAGAAATTTGGAAACGATATGCTGTGCTGCTTGGCATTCACACACTGGCAGCTCCACTATGAACATTTCAGAGTGTTTGGATATCAATCTAAGGACAGTGCTGAGGATTCGGAAAGATTTGGATGAGTCTAATGGTGATTACACAGGTATGGCAGCTCAGAAAACTCACTCTGATCATTCTGATAAGAAAAGAACTCCTGAATTTGTTGGTGAGATCCAGGCCATGATCCACAACAATCCCTCCAAGTCAAGCAGGTCCATCGCCAGGGACATGGGGGTAGCTGAGTTTCTTATCAGGCAGGTAGTGCACGAAGACATTTGGTATTCCTCATACAAGATGAGAAAGGGCCAATTTTTATCCCAAGCTATCAAGGACAGGAGGAAAGACCATACTACAAAGCTTTTGAACAAACTCAAGCATTCTCTCCAATCAAACATGCTTCTCTGATCCTGGCCAAAATTTTTCTCAGACGAGAAAAATTTCAGCCAGGATCAGATGGTGAATACACAGAACAACCGTTGGCTTGCCATGTCCCCAAAACATGTATTGAGAGTGATAAAAATCAAACATCCAGCCAACATCATGGTGTTTGGAGTGATCACTAGTGATGGCAATGTTATGCTTCCAGTCATTTTCCCACATGGCCTCACACTCAACATGGAGGCCTACATTAAGTGTCTGGAGTAGGCAGTGTTGACCTGGGTCAAGAGGGTGGCTGCTGGAAGACCCTATGTCTGGCAACATGCCACACAAGCAGGGGAACCCAGTCATGGCTGTCAGACAATTTCTGCAATCACATCACCCCTAACATCTGGCCACCTAACACCCCGCACTGCAAACCCTTGAATATTATGTGTGGGATGCAGTTGAGTGAGAGACCAACAAAACTCCTTGTAACACCAAAGATGAACTGAAGGCAAGGATTATGGTAGCATTCACCAACTTAAACAAGGAAAGCGTCCAGAAGAGCTGCAGGAGATTCCAAAGTCATCTGGATGTCATGGTTGAAGCCAATGGCGATTTTATTGAATAAATTACTCTTTAGTATTTCAAGATATTTTAATGTAATTTTTGTAAATGTATCTGTTAAAATGAGATGTCAGTGTTATTTTCATTTTTGTGTAATTTAGATAACCATTCATTCACCTCACCCTGTATGTGTGTGTGTGTGTGTGTGTGTGTGTGTGTGTGTGTGTGTGTGTGTGTATTTGTGCATGAGTACCATCAGCTGCATTGTCATCATCGTTATTGTCCTCCCCACCCCTCTTACTCATCGTCTTCATCATCATCATCATCATAAGAAAAGCACTCACATACAATAAATAGAGACAATTCTGGTAATGGTAATGAAGTCACATCTAGTCATGTCATTAAATTCCAGCAGTTCTGATACAAGTCAAAGACTAAAAAAAGTTTTGAAATCTAGAAATCTCTCTTTTTTTTCGCTTTCTCATTTCTGCAGCTGCTTTCAGATCTTAAAAAGACACAGAGTGTTGTAGTGGAAATGGTACACCCCACCCCACAAGACTAGTAGTATGAGCCAGCCAATATAAACTGAGACGACATCAACCAGTACAAGGAGTCGCGTGTCAGTCATTGTAGAGTCGTGCAAGTTCTCAGTTGGAGTTAAGTGTCAATTACATGTTACAGTCAAGTTAGAGTCATAGTCAAGGTAGAAGGTTCAAATTTGGTGTCTTGCAGAGCTATCAGCAATAGCACGATAGACAAAGCAGTGTATTACCATACCGGAATGGAAGAGATACATTGTATCTGATACCAAGAAAATATTGTGACTTCTAGAGTAGATACAACAGCTACAGTCACAACAGTGGCCACATATTGTTGGCACTCTGTCGCTTACGACGTCGAGGGTTCCAGCTGATCCTATCAACGGAAAAGCCTGCTCGTGAAATTAACGTGCAAGTGGCTGAGCACTCCATAGACACGTGTACCCTTAACGTAGTTCTCGGGGATATTCTGCGTGACACAGTGTGACAAGGCTGACCCTTTGATTTACAGGCACAACAGAAACAGAAAGTAAGAGTGAGAGAAAGTTGTAGTGGAAGAGTACGGCAGGGTTCGCCACCATCCCCTGCCGGAGCCTCGTGGAGCTTTAGGTGTTTTTGCTCAATAAACACTCACAACGCCCGATCTGGGAATCGAAACTGCGATCCTATGACAGCGAGTCTGCTGCCCTAACCAGTGGGCCATTGCACCTCCACGGCCACACATTATAACTGTGGAAAACACCACATCATAACAGAGGTAGATTCAGATTTGGCTATTATTTTTAGCATGTGAAACGATCAAGTTGCTATTTCATTGGATTTCAGTGCAGTATGGGATTGTTCTCAAATCTAAATAGAAAGAATTGTACCAAAAGGCAATAGTGTTAGAAATCATCCAATTTTACATGACATCATCCTCTAAGAGTTTACCTTTCCACCATTTTACCATTGAAGAATTAATTCTTTTGCTGCCTTCTTTATTAGATTGGAAGATGAGATGGGGCATGCTACCAAAATTTTAATCTTTGCTGCCATTATTGACGAGAAGTGATTCAATACTGGAGTTAAAAATTATTGCTTTGACATGATAGATTCTAAACTGTTGTTGCTGCTGCTGCCAGAATATGGAATTGGTAAGATTCCGGCAATCAACTTGAGTGTGTCTTAGACTGCAATCATGAGTAAATCCTCTTAAGAAGGTGCAAGACCATCAGTTGCAGCAGGATGGATGGATAGACGGATAGACAGATAGATAGATAGATAGATAGATAGATAGATAGATAGATAGATAGATAGATAGATAAACAGACAGACATATAGACTGACAGACAAATAGATAGATTGGCAGACAGACAGACAAATAGACAGACAGACAGACAGACAGACAGACAGACAGACAGATAGATAGATAGACAGATAGACAGACAGACAGATAGACAGACAGAGGCTGACAGATAGATAGATAGATAGATAGACAGGAGTTCGATAAGAATGAGAGTAGAGGTGGTGGTGGTAATAGTAGTAGTAGTAGTAGTAGTAGTAAGAGGAAGAGAGGGAGAGACATGAGAAAAGATGGCAGAAGGGATGCTGGGGGAAGAGTGGGAGGAGAAAAAGTCAGAATGGCTTTCTTTGGCAGAAAACCAATCCTAATTACATCACAAGTTTCTTTATTGAAAGAAATGAAACCACAATATCATTATACATGTTTATATACACACACACACACTCACACAGATAAGTATCTACACATCCACACATATGCATCCAAACATATATTTATACATATATACACACACACACACACACCTATGCATGTATATATGTATGTTTATATGCATACATATCTACCTCCCCCTCATATATGCATACATGTGTATATGTTTACACAAGCACACACACACACACACACAAGGATATATGTCCTTATATACACATATATGTGCATATGTATATGTATATATATTTACACGCATATAAATATACATACTTACATACACACACACACACACATACATTATGCATGTTATACATAACACTATAATCATGATCCTCATTATTGTCTGCCTTCTTATCCTCCTCCTCCTGCTATATATGTATGTGTATGCATGTGTGTGTGTCTGTCTGTGTGTGTATGTGCGTGAGTGAAATCCCCACTGCTGCTTATATATGTCCGTTTTTTTTTCTTCTTAATTTTATGATTTCATAGTCACCATCATAATTCTCAGCTTTCTAAGTGATACTATAATCATCATCATCATTGTCATCATCCTCCTCAGATACACACACAAACATAAAAACAGAAAGAACTGCTGATATAGAAATCAGGTGAGATAGAGGAATATCATTGAATTCCCGGAGTTTCATGAGGAGTCAAAGATAAGCAAATATTTCACTTTCATTCTTTACTAGGTCGTTACTCGTTGCTACGCTGCTCTGGAAAAAATATTTGTTAATCATGTACATACCTTCATAAAGTTTTTTCTTAAAGTCTGTGTTGCATTGTCTATATGTTGAAAGAAATATAAAAACACATACACACACACACAAACAAACAACTCCCCCCAATTATATGTATTATATATATATATATATATACATATAGTCTTTATTTTAAGTCTTTGTTGCATTGTGTTGACAGACTTGCACTTAAAATTCCCACATTTTAAATCAAAACTTATTACTAAAGTGACAACACTACCTATTTATCTATCTCTCACACTTTCTCTCTTTCTCTCTAACTGGATTTCTCTTGCAACAACAATTGTTTCTTCTCCTCTTCTTCCTTCTCTCTACACATGTTGCTAAATTTTATCTTTTTACATCATACTGATAGCCATGTTAACTCGTACTGATCACCTGACCATTAGGTTGAGTCACATGATGCAATGTCTTTATCTTTTATCTTTTGATTGCTTCAGTCACTGAATTGTGGCCATGCTGGGGCACCATTTTGACATCTGCATCTCTTTGCTTTCACTCAGGGTTCCAAAACTGCCAAAAGTGACTCAAGACATTTGTGCTGTGTATGGAGAAGGCACTATTACTGAAAGAATGAAGGCATGTGGCTTAGTGGTTAGGTTATTCAGCTCATGATTGTAAGGTCATGAGTTCAATTCCCAGCTGCAGTGGCACCTTGTGTCCTTGAAGAAGACACTTTATTTCACATCGCTCAGTTCATTCAGCTGGTAAAAATGAGTGGTATCTGTACTTCAAAAGGGCCAGCCATGTCACATTCCATGTCACACTGAGATTCCCTGAGAACTACATTAAAGGTATGCATGTTTGTGGAGTACTCAGCCACTCACATATTAATTTCATAAGTAGGCTGTTTCGTTGATCGGATCAACTGGAACCATTGTCATCATAACCGACAGAGTACCAGTTACTGAAAGACTTGTACAGGAATGGTTTCCAAGAACTAAAGAAGGGAAATTTAACTTCACAGACATTCTGTATTCTGGCCAGTCTGTTCTATTCAGTGAGGATCAATAGTATCATCTCATCCACAAGGGTCTGCACCAATTCTCAAGGATATCAGCTCAACAGATGGGATGCTCTCATGAGACTGTCACCTATCACCTGAAGAATAAGGTCCAAAAGCTTAGTCCAAAAATGAATGAATTTATCTGATAACCAAACTTTGTCTTTGAGAAATACACTTTGCACATTGATATGCAGTGATTTATCATCTGAGGTGCAGTGATGCACTCTGAAAATGTTGCATAACTTCAACTGTCCAGGTTTGTAGATTCCGGTAATGATTACATTGCAAGCAGGTCAAGATGGACTTAGTCAAAATAGGTAATAATGACTGTTCTGCCAGGCTGTCAGTAGTCAGTGCTGCCATCTTGACAAAGAGGATTAGCCTGCAAAAGTCCAGCACATGTAAAAAGCACTTGTACCCATGCGATGTAGAGGCGCTTGTGCAGTGCCACATAGAAGCACCCAGCACACTCTGTAAAGTGGTTGGCATTAGGAAGGGTAACCAGCTGTAGAAACCACACCAAATCAGATTGGAGCCTGGTGCAGCTCTCCAGCTTGCCAGCCCTGGTCAAACTGTCCGATTCATGCCAGCATGGACAACAGACATTAAATAATGATGATAATGATGATGATTATGGCTGAGAAGTGGAGTTGCAAATATGGCCGTGTAGTTAAGAAACTTGCTCTCCAGCCACATGGTTCTGGGTCCAGTCCCATTGCATGGCACCTTGGGCAAGTGTCTTCTACTATAGACTTGTGAATGAATTTGGTAGACAGAATGTGTGTGTGTGTGTGTGTGTTTGTCCCCACCGCCACCACCACTTGGCAACCAATGTTGGTGTGTTTACATCTCCATAACTTAGCGCTTTGGCAAAAGAGACCAATAGAATAAGTACCAGACTTTAAAAAATAAGTTCTGAGGTTGATTTGTTTAACTAAAACCCTTCAAGGTGGTGCCCCAGCATGGCCACAGTTAAATGACTGACATGAGTAAAAGAATAAAAGAATATATTTAGAAACTTGTTTGTTATGGCTGGTCAGAGAACGACCAATTGTTTTGCACCTATAAAGCACTTAGCTGTATGGATGACTTACCAGGCTCAACTGGCCAAGCAGTACATAACCTCTCTGCAACTAGAGGGAAGAATACGTCATGGTTAGTTAATTCTATAAACAAAAATATTCTGGAACAAAACTCTACTGGCAAAACTTTGGCTGAAGTGGAGTTATGTATGTAAGTATGTATCTCGCCCTCTATCCATCCGTTCATCCATCTATCTATCCATTCATTCATTTATTCATCTGTCTATCTATCTATCTATCTATCTATCTATTTTTCATTCCATCATTCATCATTCCATCCGTCTGTCTGTTTCTCTCTCTCTGTTTGTCTCTGTCTGTTTATCTGTCTATCTGCCTATCTATCTGTCATGACTGTCTATCTCTCTGTCTGTCTGCTGTGTTTCTGTTTGTCTGTCTCTCTCTGTCTACTTGTCTGTCTGTCTCCGTCTACTTGTCTGTCTGTCTCTGTCTACTTGTCTGTCTGACTATCTACCTCTATGTATCTATCTATCTATCTATCTATTTATCTATCTATCTATTTATCTCTCTCTCTCTCTCTCTCTCTCTCTCTATCTATCTATCTATCTATTTATCTCTCTATCTATCTATCTATCTATCTATCTGACTGTCTGTCCCCCCCCCCTCTCTCTGTTCTCTTCTCTTCTCTTCTATTCTATTATATATTTTCTACACTTCTTATCTTCCTCTCTGTGCAGCACATGACTGATTGGCAAGAGAGCCAGCACTGAGAGAAAAAAATCTGAAAAACAACTGTCTCTGTGAAACACAAAAGTGCATGAGTGAGGTTTCTGTTGGTGAAAATATTGCTTAAGATCTGAAACCTTACTTTATAACTGTTAAATGAGATTATTGCCACAATGGTGGTGGCAGGAGATGGTTGGTAATGGTATGAGTAGTTAGTGTGCGTAAGGAGGGTAGGTTAGAGACTTTGTGTGTGTGTGTGTGTGTGTAGTGTGGGGTGAAAGTAGGAGGTTGGCAGGGTAGTAAGGTGAGGGTCAATAATGTATTGTTTATCGCTTTATTATTAATCTTTTGATGCGATTAAACTAATTGCGAGTTAATTGAATGAGAAATATCTTTAGCGGTGGTGGAGGGAGTAGGAGGTCACACATGCGCGCACACGCACACACAAACACATACACATACTAGTAACATACGTTCAAACATGTGCTACTGTTTGTCTGCCTATGTCTGTGTGTTTGCTTTGTACATGTATATACATATATGTATGTATGTATGTATGTATATGCGTGTGTGTATGTATGTGTTTATGAATGTATGTATGTATGTATATGTGTGTGCATGTATGTGTTTATGAATGTATGTATGTGTGTATGTATTTATGTATGTATGTATGTATGTATGTGTGTGTGTATGTATGTGTTTATGAATGTATGTATGTGTGTATGTATGTATTTATGAATGTATGTATGCATTTATGTATGTATGAATGTATGCATGTCTTTATGAATGCATGTATGTATGTATTTATGTATGTATTTATGTATGTATGTATGTATGTATGTATGTACGGATGGATGGGTGGATGGATGGGTGGGTAGATGGATGTGTATACTTGTGTATGTATGTGTTTGCAAATATTTGTAAGTGTGTCTATACACATAGCAAATATACAAAGTACATATGTACTGTACATGTGTGGAATCTGTGTTTAGGACTCTGTGTGTGTGTGTGTGTGTGTGAGAGAGAGAGAGAGAGAGAGTGTGTGTGTATGTGTGCGCATATGTGTGTATGTGTGCATATATGTGTTTATACATGTGTGTATGATTATGTCTGTCTGTCTGCCTATGTACATATATCTCTATTTATCTGTCTGCATATCTGCATATATGTGTGTATATATATGTTTGTATGTATGTGTGTATGTATGTATAGAGTGTGTGTCTGCTAAAATTATTATTGTCGTAATGACATCCCCTCCTCCAAGACACAATAGATTTGTTTCAACATGAATTCACATCAAGAATCTTGAAAACCAAACACAAAAGCAAAATATGTGTGTGTCTATATATATATATATATATATATACACATAGGTAAGTCACCTTAGATATATGTGTGTGTGTGTATAAGTGTGTGTGTGTGTGTTGGTGTATTTGATATAGACACATCAGTTTGGTGTAAAAATAATTGCAGTGTTTATCTAGTGCTTCAATATATATCTCAGCGCAGAATAAATTTTATATCAATGGAAGTAGTTAACAACCAATGGAAAACCTGCAGTTTTCGGACGACGAAGAACAAGTTCATTTATTTCAATAACATAGAACTCTGGTCCTGGCACCAATGAATCTTGGAAGGTGTTTTGAGCTGCCAATTGGTTGTTGAAGACATTCTTTCTCAAGAACTTAGCAAGATGCTCAGAAAGTGGTAGATGGTGTGAGAGTGATCAGGTTAAGAGTTTTGTAGCTCAATTCATTGAATTTCAGCAAAGTCATAGAGGTGGACACAGATGTGGCTGTGTGGTAAGAAGCTTGCTTCTTTACCATATGGTTTTGGGTTCAGTTCCACTATGTGGCACCTTGGGGAAGTGTCTTCCACTATAGCACTTAGCTGACCAAAACCTTGTCCATTTGGTGAATGGAAATTGGAAGAAGCCTGTCATATATATATATCTCGCCAGTGATAACAATGACAACAGAAACAGCATCATCAACCACAATAGTGCCAATAACAACTCCAACAACACCAATGATGACAGCCATAATACTGCCAACAACAGCACTACCACTGAAGATGTCCCCTACACCAGTATTAATGGCACCAGCAGCAGCACCACCACCAACACCAGTGGTAGCAGTAGTGTCAACATCAACAGAAACAATATCACCAACACCCCCACACACAGAGATACACGGGATGTTCCAGGAACACATTCAAGCAGCACCTCTCCAACCAGAGATCCCCTTTCAAGATCCCAGAAAGGAGATATGCTGTCCTTAGCCAGTCATGTATGGTGGCTGAAGGACAACAGAACTACACACATAATATCAGGGAAGATCCTTGAAAATCCAGGCTGCTACATGAATGGGACCAAGCATTATAAACTGTGTATAGATGAATGGACAAGGATATTAAAGGACTCTCGTGACTCAGGGAGCATCCTTAACTCCAGGACGGAAGTTTTCAGACCCTGCTTGCACTTCAGGAAATTCCTGCTGGTGTCCTGGTATCCACACACTAGCAGTATCAATTACGAATAGTAGTCAAAGGGAGACAATCCCTTGTTGTTGACATAGAAATGAAGTCTCCTCCATTTTCTAGAGAGGCCACTTGCTAGAGAGGCCACTTGCTAGAGAGGCCATAAGCCAAGTAAAATCATAGTCGTGGCTGATGCTGGTGTCACGTAACTGGCACCTGTGCCAGTGGCATGTAAAAAGCACCTTTCAAGCGTTGGGCTTCATGGAGGCAAACTGGCCAATGCCCATGGCACATGAAAAGCTTCTTTCGAGTGTTGGGCCTCATGGGGGCAATGACCAGGACCTTTGGTATTATGTCAAGCTTGAGAAAAAAATCCATGAAGCCAAGTAAAATCACAGTCAAGACAGATACCAGGGTCATGCAAATGGCACCCATGCCAATGGCACATAAAAGCACTCATTACACTCTCAGAGTGGTTGGCATTAGGAAGGACATCCAGCAGTAGAAAACCTTGTCAAATCAGACTGGGATCTGGTGCAGACTTCCAGCTTGCCAGCCCTGGTCAAACCATCTAACCCATACCAGCATGGACAACGGATGCTAAATGATGATGATGATGATGATGATGACATACATACATACACGTATATATGTATATACATGTGTGTGTGTGTGTGTGTAAATATGTATGTATGTGTGTAAAACAGTGACAATAACCATTTAACCATTCTTTTCAAGCATGGCTGTGTGGTCATGAAGCTTGCTTCCCAACTATAGGGGCTTGGGTTCAGTCCCACTACACAGCATGCTGGACAAATATCTTCTACTATAGCCTTGGGCCAACCAAAACTTGTGAGTAGAAGCCCATTACATATACAAGGGTCAGCTGAAAAGTTCCTAGGCTGACCATTTGTTCTCCAACATGAAAAAACACTTGGCTGGGGACCAGTATTGCAGTGATGATGATGTCATGTCGGCTGTTGATGACTTTTTTGGCCAACAGGATAAAAGCCTCTTCATCAATTGGATCCAAGCACTGCAATGCTGATGGAAGAAGTGTTGAGAACTTTGCTCTTTGAGAACTTGCCTTGTCTTTAAACTCTTATTGCTTTTTGGAAATTTTTGCAACCAACAGAGAGTTATACATTCATTGGTGGTCTTGTGGTCAAACACTTGGTTGACATTGTAAGCAGTTATTACTAGTAGTTTTAAACTGTTTTGCATTCCATATGGAATTCTAATACTAAAATTGCTCAAATTTTGTAATTTATTTTTTTCATCTTTAATTTGGCAACTTGAAATAAGCAAGAGTGAAAGCAGGAGCAGGACTATCAGTAGAAATCAATAGACTGAAATCTTTAGTTCGATATGGTATATTACATGAACATAGTTAAATAAAAGTTTATTCCAAAATATACATCAAACTTCAAAATAACAAAATTGTATATGATAGCATATATTTGTGTAAATAATATATATATATATATGTAAAAATCTGTGTCAGTATGTATGTGTGTTGTATATGTGTGTGATTGTGTGTGTGTGTATGTGTGTTTATGTCTGGGAGTTAAGTGTATATGCATAATATGTTTGCATGTGTGTGTGTGAATTTTCAAACTGCAAAGCACGGGGATAGTGGTGGTGGATGCTGATGGCGGTGGTTGCTGGTGGTTGTGGGTTGGTTGTGTGCTGGGGCTTGTGATGGTGGTGGGAGTGGAGGCTGGTGATGCTGGTGGTGTGGTTGAGGAATTTAGAAATATTGTGAGAACATCTAAAGATTCTTTTGAAGTTGATAAAATTGATAGATGAACCAACTCAAAATTGTTGAGATTTTACTGTACACATACTTTAAAGTAACACACTCACACACACTCGCATTCTTATACATATATACACATATGTGTCCATATATACATATATGTTAGAATAAAATATTTGGAGCATATTTTAGAAACAGCTTTTATATAAGTTCAATGAATTAAGAAAGACATAGAGTACAGATTTATTCTCTGATTTATTTCACTCACTATCCATAATAAATTGTCTATGCATCTGATGATTCAGCAGAAAATGAGGGGAGGTAATTTAGGTGAAAGTAGAGAGGGAAAAGAGAATACGCCACGTGGGTTTGAGTGGTGGAGTAGTCCGCTCTTTGTTAAGTTTAACTCTTTAGCATTCAGATTACTCTTTTAATGCTTATTTATTCACATTGTTTTGAATAAACCATGCTTAGCTCATAGCTTCGAGATTTTGATGATGTGATTGTTTATTTTTAGAATGACATTCTAGGGAAGGTGTGCGAGGCTGGATTTGGTTGGTTTAAGCATAAAACTGGTAGAATATTTGAACCAGATATGGCTGGTTTAAATGCTAAAAGGTCAAAAGACCAGAGACAGTAGTAAGAACAAGGAAAGTAAAATTGGTTGCTTTGCTTGTACCATGTTCTTGCTTGATGGGGCTGAGGCCACCCCAGGTTAGTGGTCCCAGAGACATCATCATGTGTAGAGCCAAACAAGTCCACCAGTACTCTCCATTGCTGGTGGTCCCAAGCCAGCCTCTCTGCATTCTCCAAGGAGATATCAAACCTGTGGAGATCTGAAACGATATTTACCATATTTAAGTGGTAAATATACTTCACGTATATATATATATATATATATATATATATATATAT
>NC_068998.1:38814867-38818020 GCF_001194135.2 Octopus bimaculoides
ATATATATATATATATATATATATATATCCAAAATTTGATCCTTAAGGAGTCTACTTTAGACTTTTTGCGGAGAAATCTCTTGCTATATTGGTAGTGATTACATGTTTTTCTCATCATCAACACATTGTGGAGATATCATCATATGAACAAATATATATATATATAGATTACACACTTTCATACTATTTCTGTCTACCAAATTCACTCACAAGGAACTGGCTAGCCTGGGGCTATAGTAGAAGACACTTGTTCAAAGTACTGCAGAGGAGAATTGAACCAGAACCCAATATAGTTGCAAAACAAGCATCTTAACCACACAGCCATTCCTGTACCTGATGATCACAATTGAAACACCATTGATCAAACAGCTGCCCAGATCTGGCCTGGGGTTAAACAACAGCAACAACAATGACAACAACAATAATGACAACAACCACAGCCATTGCAGTAATAACAGACGATAATTATAGCCGAGCTGTGTGTGTGGCCATCTTACAATGCAACTGGTAATTAACAGTGAAATTGTAAGACAGAGACAACAGTCATAAACAACAATTACAACCAGCAACAACTGTTTTCTTTTTTAAGCAGCACACAATGCAATCATAACCTGCAGACTACTACTACTACTACTACTACTACTATTGCTGCTGCTGCTGCTACTACTACTACTACTACTACTACTGCCACCACCACTACCACCGTGGTTACTGACGTTATTGATGTTACTGGCGGTGATGGGGATGCTGCTTCTACAACTACCATCACTACCACGACCACTACTACCATGACCACTACCACTTCTACTACAACCACCACCACTGTTACTACTACTACTACTACTACTACTACTACTACTACCCCCCACCACCACCACCTCCACTGTTGCTGCTACAACTGTTGTTGTTGTTGGTGGTGGTGCTGCTACTACTACTACTACTACTACTACCACCACCACCACCACCACTACCACTAACACTACTGCCACTACTATATATGTGTGTGTCTCTGTATCAGTGTTTGTCACCCACCCCACCCCCACTTGACAACCAATGTTGGTTTGTTTATGTCCCCTATAATCTAGCAGTTTGGCAAAAGTGACTGACAGAATAAGTCCCAGACTTTAATAAAATAAGCATGGGGGTTAATTTGTTTGACTAAAATCCCTTCAAATGAGTGCTCCAGCATGGCTGCAGTCCAGCTACTGACACAAGTAAAAGAGGGAACTATATCTTTTATCGTTGACTTGTTTCAGTCAGTAGGCCATGGCCATGCTGGGGCACTGACTCAAAGAATTTTTGTTGAATGAATCAAACCTTTAGCCTGGTATTTATTCTATTGGTCTCTTTTGGTGAACTGTTAAGTTACAGGGATGTAAACGCACCAACACCGGTTGTCAAGTGGTGGTGGGACACACACACACATACACAATGGGCTTCTTTCAGTTTCTGTCAACCAAATCCACTCACAAGGCTTTGGACAGTATGAGGCTCTTGTAGAAGACATTTGCCCAAAGTGCCATGTAGTAGGAACTGAACCCAGAACTATGTGGTAGGGAAGCAAGCTTCTTACCACATTGCTACACCTACTCCTCCACACGGCCACACTTGTACATACATATATACATGCATACACACATACATACATACATACATACAACTCATATATGCACACATACATTCATATATATATATATATATATATATATATATATATATATATATATATATATATATACATACATACATATACATACATAAATATATACAAATATGCACATATACATACACACATACATACCCCACCCACACATACACACACATCATACAGACATAACACGTAACATTCGCACACACAAATAGAGAACTGAAGAACACACCACAAACAAAATCAATAAGTGGTGATTATTATCATTCATCATCATTATTATTATTATTATTATTATTATTATTATTATTATTATTATTATTATTATTGTTGTTGTTGTTATTATCGTTATTACCAAATTTTTTTTTTTATATATAGTCTTCATTCTTTTCTTTCTTTTAATAACATCATCCAAATAATTGGTTTTGGTTATTTCAAATTACTTAAAACTACTTTACAATGGAAGGAAGCATGATTCGATTCTGTTCTTTGCTTTTCATTGTTTTTTTGTACATTTTTTTTCTCTTGGAAATGTAGATTTCTTTTTCCGCTTTTTTTTAATCTTTTGCTTTTATTTCCCTACATCACAAAAAAAGCCTCCACCAACTTTGTTTATTTTCAAAAACAACACATAACCTTGACATTGTATTTCATTCATTATTGTTTATTCTATTAATCTCATTCTAAATATTCAATGTTTTTAATATTTTTACCTTCAGGTACACAAACATAATTTTTTTTCATAAGGCTTCATTGATCTTTACAACATACGTAAATGGGTTAGTAGAGTTTATATGTACAGAAAATTATTGCAGTTGTTGTTGTTGTTGTTACTTAGCTTTATTTCAGCCGTTATTCATGCAGACACACAATTAAATAAGTTCCAGTTATGTCTCTGTTATTTTTTCAGGCATGCTATGCATTTAGGACCACATTATCAAATCTAGGTCTAGATTACATTAGGTATCATGATTTTTGTCCTTGGGTAGCAACTGTTGTTTCCCGTTTGCTTATCCCTAGAAAGTATGAAAAATGGCTAATATTTCCTTCAAACTCTGCTTTTGTTAGATTTATTCAAACTTGGTAGAATCCCACTCTCAACACATTGCTATGATGCTCCCTCACTACTCTTGTTCATAATCAGAAATGCCCATATTGTCAATCTCTAAGGGACATGCTCAAGTAGTTAAGGTCAAGCAACTGACAAGTAAATCTGTGGTATTGTGCAGAATATTTGCTGTAATGATATTTCTGCTTCAGCAGCTCAGCTCTGAGTCTGTTTGAAATGTAATGGAAAATAAGGTAGTTTCAAAACATTGATGTCCAGGTCACAAAAGCAAAGTTTGAAGGCAATAGTAGTCATTTCCTTTTGATTTCTAGATAGAAACAAATAGGAAATAACCCTTACTGAGCAAAAAAAAAAAAAAGACAGAACGTGTATCTCAAGTCATTTAGAATAATTTAATTTAATTAGCTTAAGGTGAATTTGAAATCTTACAGCCATT
>NC_068998.1:38818797-38819591 GCF_001194135.2 Octopus bimaculoides
ATATATATATATATATATATATATATAATAGAAATATGTTTAGAAAAGAAAATAGAAACTACACGTGGAAAAGATATGGGGAAAGTAAGAAGAAAAAAAGCGAAAATGCACATTGAATATCATATATATATACATATATATTGTTTGAATGGCGGATGAACACATACCCAAACAGCTGTTTTATGGTAAGCTTGTTGAGGGGAAACGCTATCAGTGTAAAACTAAAAAGAGGTTTAAGGACAGCATAAGGACTACTATGAAATCACTTGGAATGGATCCAGAGGACATAGAAGCCCTTGCTTCAGATCGAGTGGGATGGCAAACAAAAGTGTGGAGTGGAGTGAAAGTGTTTGAAGAGGTCAGGATAATGCATGCAACATTCAAGAGAGATTTAAAGAAGAATGTTGTGATCAAGAAGGTGAATCACAACGACCTTTCTGTGTGCACAGTTTGTAACAGACCATGCCTTTCTTTTGCTGGGCTCAGATTTCATTTGTGGACACATGAAAAAATGAACCTCCACCAACTATTCTACCTATATGTCTGTGCACACCTTTAACGGAGACCTCAAAAGACATTTTAAGATCCACAAAGATCAGAATTTAACTGCAGCTCTTGGTGGTCCAAATCGGATATGAGATCTATGTGGGTGTCCTTTCAATATATTGTCTGATTTAAAAAGTCAGATCAGATGCCATGATGGATCTAAGGTGTAGGTACAGAAGGTGGTCAAACTCTGCATAAGGAATAGACAGCCACCACACACACACACACACACACACACACACACACAC
>NC_068998.1:38819662-38825438 GCF_001194135.2 Octopus bimaculoides
ATATACACACATGTATACATATATACATACATATATATATATATATGTTTGACCCTCTGGCTGAAAACTGGCCAATAACGGTGATAACTGATGAAGAATTGGTGACCTTTTGTGTTTTCTGTTCGATTGTGCATTTAGTATGCATTCGTTTATTTACTACACGTTTTTTAAAATTATATACACAGGTATGTCATATTTTCCGTTTGGTGTCTTTTTATTTAATCCTAATATATATATATATATATATATGTATATAATGGGCTTCTTTCAGTTTCAAATCCACTCACAAGCCTTTAGTCAGCTTTTGGCTAAAGTAGGAGACAGTTGCCCAAGATGCCATGAGGTGGGACTGAACATGGAACCATGTAGTTGGGAAGCAAACTTTTTACCACACTACTGTATGCATGTATATATATGTCAAGACGAGGGGACACACACACACACACACACACACACACACACACACACACATGTATATATGTAAATCGTTGTCTGATAAAAAACATTTTTCTCAAACGTAATCATTCTGCAGAAGTTAATTTACTAATTTACAATACTCAGATGATTCACTGACTTCATCCTGCTTGAAAGACTACAACATAGTCAAGTAATTCCAGAATAATGTCTATGTCTATACAGTACCATACAACAATACAAGCAATACAAACTGATCAATAAATATGTGGATTTCATTGTGCAATGAGATGTTCTGATGTTTCCAAATGCACCAATTAAAGAGACCAAAGACTGAAGAAGCTAAAGCAATTCTATTTTCAATATCCAATTACACAACAATTTCGTTTTCCTCTAGATATGATCCAAGATCTAATATAATACTATTTTCCAATTTGACTAGGAGTTAGTTAATGTTATGTCCTCTAACCTTTGTTATTGAATATAGTTGTTGATGTAATAATGAAGAAAGTGTTTAACTCTGCACAAGCTAATAGTTTGGCTATAGAATGGGATTTATTACTGATTTTGTGATGACTGAGGATTGTGCAATTTTTTTTGCTAATGCAGAGGACAAAACCAATGATCTCCTCTGAAATATTCAAACTGTGGTTCCATAATTTATTCTTGATATCAATGCTATAATACATTATCAAAATACACGTTACAGATAGCATTTTGGTCAGTGTCACATTAGATGGATGGCAATTAGAACAATTTAGTGTATTTAAATGCTTTACATAATATGTAAAAGAAAATGCATTATGCAACTGCAAGAATATAAATTCATACTATGGTCATATAAATATATTATACAAATATATTTACAAGCATATAAATACTGTAGTAACGTATAGTAACATAGCATATAGTTACATAAATAGTTACATAAATATAGTTACATAAATATTCCTATAACTATGTAAATGTATTGTATAAATAAGGAGAAATGCTATTTTATAGGTAATAGTGTATATGTGTGTGTGTATGTGTGTATGCATGTGTGTGCATGCATGTGTGTGCATGCATGTGTGTGCATGCATGTGTGTGTGTGTATTATCAACTGCACATACTTAATCTGTGTTTCACTTGTTTGCTGGTATGCTGCGGTTTAGTACTTTGGAGATGACTCCCTCATAGCAGTGGGTGTTAAAACACCCAAACATCATGGACATAGATAGGTGAGACTACTTGCCTCCAATCCCATCCAGGAGTGATGGACACCGATATTCTACCATTTTTGTGATTTATGAACATCACTTACATCAACCAAACTAAGGGCGAATAAAATTGCCAGTCTATGACTATATTCAAATAGTGAAAGAACCATTTGCTGGTATGGACTGATGATGCATACACAAGATTAAATTCAATTATGAATTAAAAACAGTGCCAGTGTTGTAAATATTATTGACTGCACATCTAACCCTTACCCGCAAAGTTGCTGGTATTGTGCCAAAAGTCGAGACCAATAATTGAAGTACCAGTTACATTCTGAGGGTTGATTTAATATTCCTGTAATGTATGCTTGATATGAATGAAGTTATAGAAGACAAGAAGATTATTCTGTTTGCTTCAGATGTGGTTGGATGGGGTGAGAGAGACTGGCAAGAGAAAACACCTCGAGGAATTAACAACTGCTAAAATAGAGATGATACTGCACATGGTATTTATGATATGACCTTAAGCAAGGCACTCGATTTACCTCAGATGTGGGAGAGTGAAAAACAAACAAACAAAAGAACAAAAAAGCAACAAAACATAACACTGGCTGTTACCGATAAACAAATAACATCAGAGCAAAAGAAATCCACAACTATGAAAATAGATAGCTTAATATATGGTGGCACCTTAGGCAAATTACTCCACTTTACCTGCGTTAGCTGAAAGGAAAAACAAAAACAGAACAAAACATACAAGAAATGCATAACCAAACAAACCCCAATTATCTGCATATATATATATATATATATATATATATATATATATATATATATATATATATATATATATATATATATATATATGTAATGACTACAAGAAAGACAAGAAATGCATATCCAAACAAACACCAATTATCTGCATGCATATATATATATATATATACATATATATGCATGTATGTATATATGTATGTATATGTATATGCATATATATACATATATATAATGACTATATATATTTATAGTCATTGTTGCTGTTGTTATTATTATTATTATTAATATTATTATTATTATTATTAATATTATTATTATTATTATTATTATTATTATTATTATGTCACCTTAAGCAATGCACTCCACTCTACATGCTGAAGTTAACTGTAAAAATAGACACGGTCTCTAAAAATAGCTGACAATATTTCCTGTCCTCCTCCAACCACCACCACCTCCACCTCTCCCCGGCCGCATGTAAACACACAGACAGACAGAAAGACAGACAGGCAAACACCCTTTGTTTCTTCCTCTTTCAGAAGAATTTAATTGTATTTTGTGCAGTGGGGGTTTCTAATACTTCCGTAATAAGACCAACCTCACCTCATACCCTTTGCTACACACACACACACACACTTACGCACGCACATACATACGCACGCATCTACAGATGCATCTATGTGCACTGACATATAATCATACATATACACACATGCATATGCACACACCACTCGTACATGTTCACGCTTGCACGTGCAGACACTTAGAAACACAATCATTAACAAACACGTGCACAGGTTCACATACAATCACGTACACATCCACACACACACACACACACTCACGCCTCCCCTACGTGGCTTCAGAAACATCTATCGAAGTTTTTCTCTTTTTTTAATTTTTTTTTACCAACAGCTGTTTAACAACAACAGTAACAACGACAACAATAATAATAAAGTAGCGGTAGTATGAACAACAATAACAAAAATACAGATAACAACAACTGCAGCAGCAACAACAACAACAACAGCGCTAACAAATTAACAGCAGCAGCGGCGATAGCAGCAATGAATGACTTTCTTGTAATAACCTGTACTTTTATTGCTTGTCGACAACAATTGAGAAAGAAAAATAGTTAAGTTAAATGCTTGTGTCAGAGGTGTGAGCAGTCTAACTACCTACCTACCTACCTACCTATCTATCTATCTATCTATCTATCTATCTATCTATTTATTTATCTATCTATGTTTTATCATCATTGTCATCATCATCATTTAACATCCATGCTCCTGGCTGGCATGGTTTGGACAGTTCAATGGGATCTGGCACTTCTTACAAACATGGTTTCTACAGATGGATACTCTTCCTAACGCCAACCACTTGACAGCAGGTACTGGGTGCATTATCACAGGTGAAGTTGCCATGCAGCTTGCAAGACTGTGCACATCAAGAGAGTCGGCTTTATGCAAGGAGATGAGGGGGTTAAGATATGTGGGGAGGTGCCAGAGCAGAAGAGATAAAAATAGTGATGATATAAACACACACATACAAGTTTTATATATGTGTGTGTGTGTGTGTGTGTGTGTGTGTGTGTGTGTGTGTGTGTGTGTATGTATATGTGTGTGTGTGTGTGTGTGTGTATGTACATTAATTGGAAATACTTCATGGATGGAGATTTTATATTTTTATCAATGCATTGCTACATATGTTTCGGCATTACATGTATTTTTATGAGACCACCTCACCATATCCATAGGATATTAAATATTATTTAGAATCTCCATGGATCCTTTGGAAGCTCATTAATTCAACATGCATACTTCATCAGGTACTTTTTTGCATTTGTTCATGTCGGATTAATGAAAATATAAAATCTCCATTCATGAAGTATTTCGTGTTATTAATACATTTATCCATTTGCATCATGTGACCAAACCATCATCGTTGTCTCTCTTGCATGCTACATCTAATTCCTCTTATACCTAACTTTTCTCTCAACACATTTTCACTTTGTCATACATGCACACTGATGTTGCACATCCATTGGAGCACACTAGCTTCATTCAGGGTCCATGTCTCACTACCATGGAGCATAGCCATTTGTATACAAGTATCATACAATCTACCTTTCATTCTGAGAGAGAGGCCTTTTGTGGCCAACTGAGGTAATAGCTATCTGAACTTTCTCCATCCTATATTTATTCTAGCAACGATAAGTTCAGAACATCCACCTCCACTGCTAATTTGGTCACCTAGGTAACAGAAATTATCCATAATCTCTAGGGAGCCTCCTGGACATTTGAGAAAATTTAATTCCCATGTGTTCTTAGTGTTTATATTTCCTGCATATATGTCACATACAAAAGCTACCTTTTCTGTTAACCTACCCATAATTCCCCTGCACCTCTTATGTGTCTGTAGCTTGCTCTAGGCACATTGAATGGAATTCCTTGCAATACCTTTTCTATATAATGAGCAGGGCCATTTACCTAACAGAAAGAGAGTCATCTACTTTCTTGCTGCAAAAGTCTTTGGTCTTCACTAGGTTAAATTTAAGGTCCTTTAATTCCATGTTTTGCTTCCATACCCCGGAATTTCTTTTCGAGTTCTGGTACAGATTTTGCTATAAGAACAAGGTTATTAGCATATAGTAGTTCCCATAGGTAGCCAGTCTTAAATTTCTCTGTTTTGGTTTGATGGACTATAATGAATAAGAAGAGACTGATAACCAAACCCTGATGAACTCCTTGTTCACTAAATTCACCACTGTGCCTGTGATTCACTCTTACTCAACTGACAGCACCACCACACATTACTTGTACAGCTGTAACAAGCCATTTGTCTACTCCTAGCTTCTTTAGAGATCACAAAATTACTGAGCAAGAGATTCTGTTGAAGGCTTTCTCCAGGTCAAAGAATGCCAAGTATAATGGTTTACTTTTAGCTAGATATCTTCTACTGCAGTTGTCTCACTAGGAAGATGGTATCCATTGTACTCCTCCCTGGCACTAAACCAAACTGCATCCCATCTAGTCTTATCTGTTACTAACCAATTGGACTATAACTCTCTCTGTAACTTTCATGACTGCAACATGTGTGTGCATGCGTGTGCGTGTGTGTGTGCCTTTGAGTTTAGTCCCCACTTCTGTTTGAGAACCAGTGTTGATTTGGTTATGTCCCAGTTACTTAACAGTTTGGCAAAAAAAACCCCTCCAAAATAATAGAATAAATAACAGACTTTGAAGAAAAAGACATATTGTCATCAATTTTGTTCAACAAAACCCTTCAAGAAGGAGCCTCAGCATGGCCACAGTCCAAAGACTGAAATAAGTAAATGATAAAAGATAAAGGATTTATATATATATATATATATATATATATATATATAT
>NC_068998.1:38825486-38830199 GCF_001194135.2 Octopus bimaculoides
TCATCATCATCGTTTAATGTTCACTTTCCATGCTCACATGGGTTAGACAGTTTGACTGAGGTCTTGCAAGCCATTGGGCAGCACCAGGCTCCAATCTGATCTGGCAATGTTTCTACAGCTGGATGCCCTTCCCAACATCAACCACTCCGAGAGTGTAGTGGGTGATTTTTACATGCCACTGGCATGAGAGCCAGTCAGATGGCACTATATATATATATATATATATATATATATATATATATATATACATAAATACATATACACACACACACACACACATATATGTGTGTGTGTGTATATGTATATATACATACATACACATACACATACATATATATACATAAATACATACACACACACACATATATGTAGGGACAGAAAGAGAGAGATACATATATACTTATGTACCTGCCTACTAACCTCCCTCCCTCCCTACATACATACATATATAAATGCAAACATAACCTCTTGCATACATAGCGCAAAATGTATATATACACAAACACACACACACACATAGAGTAATCCATCCACATCAACATTCATTACCACACACACACACACACACACACAAGATGAAATAATGGTAAAAAAAAAGAAGACATAAACAAACAACAAACAACAATAACAAATAAAATAATTTCCCAGGAGGTGTGTAGGGCTAGGGTGGATTGGATGAAGAACCATAATGGAAGACTTGAACAATTTAAAAGCTTTATTGTATTATATGCATTGTATATTTCCAGCTATTTACTTACTTCTGTACACAAATATATATACACTTACAAACACTCATGCAAACACACAAACACATATATATATACATACATGCATAAATAAATAATATATATACACAAACATGTATATGTACACTATGTACACATGTTGCTGTGTTATTTCATGGTGGTGATGATGATGATGATGATAGTGATTAAATATAATGAGGAGGTGGAGGGGGAGATGAATGTGTGTTGTTAGACATAGTTATAAGTGCCTATGTATGTGTGTGTATATATGTGCATATGTATGTGCACTTGTATGTATGTATGGATGGGTGTGTGTGTGTGTGTATGTATGTGTATGGATGGATGGATGGATTGGTGTGTGCGTGTGTGTGTGTCTACGTAGGCATGAATGTATGGAGATGTGTATATATATGTGTGCATGAATCTATGTATGTATGTATATATGTATGTATGTATGTATACCTCAATGTAGGTATGTATATACGTGTATATATGTATGTTTATATGTTTCTGTGTGTAAATATATTTGTATGTATGTATGTGTGTGTGTTAGTATGTGTGTGTGTGTTAGTATGTGTGTGTGTTAGTATGTGTGTGTGTGTGTTAGTATGTGTGTGTGTACATATATGCACTTATATTTGTGTGTAATATATATATATATATATATATATATATATATTACACACACATATATATATGTATATATATTACATACATACACATATATGAATGCATACAAGTACATTTACAATTTACATACCTCTATCCATATATATACATATATATTTACACACACACACAAGCATATACACATGTTAAAATAAGAACACACACATAGATACATATACACAGGTTTAAGCACACACATGCACATTTCCATACATAGTTACATACATGCACACATACATGCACACATACACACATACATACATACATTCACACATACATACATACATACACATACTTATCTTCACCTCTTTATCTTTATCTGCATCCTTTCTTTGATCTCCATCAATGTTTTCTTTCAACAGGAGACAACAACAACAACAACAACAACAACCGATATTAATAGTTCTATCAGGTTTGGTTTTGTAAGGATAGCATGTGTTTTCGTATATGTGAGATGTGTGTGTGTGTGTGTGTGTGTGTGTGTGTGTGTGTGCGTGTGTGGTGTTAGATTGAGAAGAAGAAATATGTATATAAAAATACAAAACAAAATGTAAGGAAATAGTAACAAAAAAAAAACCATGTTTATTTCTGTTGTAGAACAGAATGGAAACATTCAATAGGTTAGGGGCATGGCGCTGGTGAGATTGGTTGGCCTAGGTTAAGTAAAGGCATGGAATGTGAGAATATATGGAATAAATGGAAAAAAATATTTATGTATGTGTATAGATAGACAGATAGATATATAGATAGATAAAAGAATAAAAAAGAACAATAAAAAATAATGATGGTTGTAATAATATTAATGATGATGATGATGATGATGATGGTGATGGTGATGACGATGATGATGATGACAAGAAGAAGACGAAGGGTTCTGTTGTTTCAGTTGTTTTAATGCATGTAGGAGGCAGCTGTGGTGGTGGTGGTATGAGCAAAGTATTGCTGGGGAAGTTTATTTGGTTGGAGTTATAATATGGATGTGTGTGTGTGTATGTGTGTATGTGGCTGTGTGTGTGTGTGTCTGTGCGTGTGTATGGAAGTATGCATATACGTATGCATGTACACGTTTCTATATCCATGTATATCCTCATTTAAGTGCAAATATACGAGTCCGTATATGTGTGTGTGTATTTATATATGTGTGTGTATATATGCATATGTATGTGTGCGAATGTGTGTATATGTATATATATATATATATATATATATATATATATAGAGAGAGAGAGAGAGAGAGAGAGAGAGATACATACATACATATATATATTATAATTTAATATATACATATTCATATAATATATATTCATCATCATCATCATTACCATCATTTAATGGCCCTGTTCCACGCTGGTATGAGTCGGATGGTTTGACCAGATCCAGTGAGTCCAAGAACTGCTCCAATGTCTTCTTTGACATGGCTTTTACAGTTGGATGCCTTTCCTAATGCCAACCCCTTTGCAGTGTTGACTGGGTGCTTTTTTTGTTTTTGTGCTACCTGTACTATTGATGTCGCTATGCAGTTTGTAGGACTACAAACCCTGGGGGAGGTTGAAGGTCAGCTTTATGCTAGAGGCCAAGGGGATGACCACAAGAGAGGCAGGGCAGAGCAGGTTTTTGCAGTGGGATCTGCATGGCCACTCACATCTTGTAAGAGAAAAAAGTGGGGAGAAAAAGAGAAAGAACAAGTGATCAGTTGGGGCTGCAAGACATTGATAATAGCAATAAGGTGTCCCAGGTGGCCCTACTAGACTGAGTAGAAGCAGATGGGTTTTAGGTGGTTTGCTAGATTGTATGGGTAGGTGAATGAGGGGTGGGAGGCAGACTGCCAAAATGAGTATGGTTGAAGGGTGGATGAGACAAGAACTCTGAGCTGGGGGAAGATAGAGGGATAGAGAAGAATTGGGGAAGTAAGCAGCAGGAGTAGTTTTTGCCAGCTGAGTGGACTGGAGCAATGTGAAATGAAGTGTCTTGCTCAAGAATACAACGCGTTGCCTGGTCCAGGAATTGAAACCATGATCTTACAATCATGAGTCCAACACCCCTAACCACTAAACCACATGCCTCCACTTGTACACATAAATAAATATATAAGCGTGTATGTGTGTGTGTGTGTGTGTGTGTGTTATATATCTGTGAGGGTGAGTATATGCACTGGTTTAAAATTTTGGCACAAGGCCAGCAATATTGGAAGAGGGGCTTAGTCGATTACATTGACCTCATTGGTCAACTGGTACTCTTTTTATTGACCACAAAAAGATGAAAAGCAAAGTCAACCTAAGCAGAATTTGAGCTGAGAATTTAAAGACAAATGAAATAGTGCTAAGCATTTTGCCCGGGGTGTTAACGATTCTTTTCTATTCTAAGTACAAGGCCTGAAGTTTTGGAGTAGGGGACCAGTCAATTAGATCGACCCCAGTATGCAACTGGTACTTAATTTATTGACCCTAAAAGGATGAAAGGCAAAGCCGACCTTGGTGAAATTTGAACTCAGAACGCAAAGACAGACAAAATACCGCTAAGCATTTTGCCCGGCGTGCTAACGTTTTTGCCACCTCACCACCTTAGCACTAGCATAGCTAGAATGTGTGCTGTCCCAGGGTGGCCCTTCAGTTTGTCACCCCCGGACCCCAACAAAAAATACATATTGCCTACAGCAGACCCAAAAGTGGTGCTGTCCCCATAAAAGTGCCACCTGGAGCAGACTTCCCCCTCCACACCTCTCTGAAAGTGATAATCTCATTGATTTGTTTGAATTTGAAGTATCTTAGGCAAAAGTACCAACATTCTGAGCAGTACAGGTAAATTTCTCAAGATCTGAAGCAACTCTGGCATTTCTCAGAACTTGAAGCAACTCAGGCAAATTTCTCAAAATTCGATGTAAAACAGGCAAACATTTTGAAATGTGAAGCAAGCCAGGTGAACATTTTGAAATGTGAAGCAAGCCAGGTAAAGATTCTGAAATGTGAAGCAAACCAGGTGAACATTTTGGAATGTGAAAGCAAACCAGCTGAACAATGTGAAGCAAACTGATTAAACTTTTGCATACTAACACCCTAATTATATGCAAATCCATTCTCACATCTTTCTATTGGCTATTAAAAATAAAATGTGTGTAGTACATCATATGAAAAGTGTAAAATTCCAAAAAATACCTCAATATGAAAAATATTTATTGCCCACTGAAACATGGATGTTCTGTTAGAACAAATTATACTGCAGTAGATACCATGAGAGAAACTCTCTTATTGGCTTTTGATGTAAAATGCACTCTTGTTTATATCATTAGCAGGGAGATAAA
>NC_068998.1:38830209-38831666 GCF_001194135.2 Octopus bimaculoides
CCACCACCACCACCAGTGATATATAAAATAACAGAGCCAAAACAGGCACTGGTGTCATGATTAACCAGTGAGCTTGTTGAAAAATTATATATGAGTGTCAGAGGCAGTATTAATATCAAGAGGTAATATTTATCCTCTTTTAAATGTGGATGTTCTGTTAGAACAAACTATACTGCGATAGTTATCATGAGAGAAACTCTTATATTGGCTTCTGGTGCAAAATACACTCTTGTTTATATCATTAGTGGGGAGATAAATACCTGCCATCTCTTGTGCAAAGACAACCAGATCACATGATTTCAACTTTCTTTGGTCTTCTCAACTACTAGAGATAACAGTCATTCATCCCCTGCCAGTGCACATTCATAGAACCATGTATACTCTGTTTCCACAGAGAAAGACTTAATATCTTGGAATATGAAGTAACCGGAGCAAGCATTTCAAAATTTAAAGCAAACTGTTTTGAATTTGAATTGAAAACATTTAGAAAATTGCATAAAAAAAAGAACTGAAATGATTGAGACTGTCTTCAATTAGACCCGTTTATGTTTCAATTTGTTAGTTTGTGTTGTTTTGACATCATTGACAGAGTTATCTGAAACTTCTCACTTGCAGTATTTGAAATATTACCGTGTTAACCATTTTAACAGCAACCTGCCTGGGGCAGCTTGTTTTTAAAGCATTCACATTTAAATTAAAACTTAATATAATAATGTTATGTCAGAACCTTTTGTTAAATGATGTTTCAAACACCAGCTTAATAAAGACAATATCAATTATTTTACTAATTCCCTCCAGCTCATTGATTAATTTCAAAATTAATTAAAACACATATATAGTGTTTGCTTTTTGATTTTTATCAGAAATATAATTACAAAATATTAAATGAAACAAAAGGAAAATTAAATTACTTTTATTGATGGTTAGCCTGGTATTGAACTCTGAATACTTGAGCTTATATCAAGGTGGAGTGAAGTAGTGTGCAGATGGATATAAAGAGCATGCAAAGAGGAGAAAGCTGAGAATATCAAAGCACATCAAAATACAAGGTGGGCCAAAAGTCATGCACAAAATAAGTTCAATATGCTCTGGAATTGTCAAAAACATTCTTCAGTTTTTCTAAAATTGAATAAAATAAATAAAATAATTATTTACATTATTTACATTATTTACATTTGACGGATATTTGTCCTCATCTTGTTTGCTGTTAACACAACGTTTCGGCTGATATACCCTCCAGCCTTCTTCAGGTGACTTGGAAAATTTTGAATCTGGGTTCTCATTCCTAAGGTATTTTTCAATGTTATTATTATTATTATCATTGAGGAGAAATATCCATCAAATATAAATAATGTAAATAATGTAAATAATTTCTTTCTTTTTATTCATTTATTTGTTTCAGTCATTTGACTGCGGCCATGCTGGAGCACCGCCCTTAGTCAAGCAAATCGACCCCA
>NC_068998.1:38831704-38832614 GCF_001194135.2 Octopus bimaculoides
ATATATATATATATATATATATATATATATATATATATACATATATACAACGGGCTTCTTTCAGTTTCCATCTACCAAATCCACTCACAAGGTTTTGGTTGGCCCGAGGCTATAGTAGAAGACACTTGGCCAAGGTGCCACACAGTGGGACTGAACCCGGAACCATGTGGTTGGTAAGCAAGCTACTTACCACATAGCCACTCCTGCACTTGTTTATTTGTATTACGTCAGAAGTTAAAAACATTGCATGTAGGATGTGGGGAGTCAGTATTGACTCAACAGAGCTCTAATCAATCAGCTGACCGGAAATATGGGAAGGTTTGAGGGTGACAGAGGTTTTCGTAGGATAGGATGATGGGGTTGCATGCACAAACCTCTAACAACGCATAAACCAACCGTACACCTACATACCAATCTCTCATTTCTCCTCCTCCCATCATCCCTTCTATGTCCACCACCACCACCACCACCACCACCCTCATGCCTCACACTAGCAATTTTGTTCCCACCACCACCACCAACAACAACAACAATCTCCCACCCCAGAATGTCATTCCAAGAGAACAAACATGCCTTTGCATTTTTTTTCTGCCCCTTCTTTTCCTGCAGCTGTCAACTTGCTGCTGTTCAAGAGAACCATTAACCTCATCGACCCCACTTGGTCACAAAGGGCCCGTGAAGATCATGAGCATATCTTCAGACCAAACCAATAAAAGAGAAACCATAAACAGACACACCATTCCTGTACATCAACAGATAGATTAAGAGCATAACCAACACACGCCAATACACATGCAAACGTATATACATCAATACACAGATCAACCATATATTCACATGCTCCAATGCACACGAATATATATGTATGTATGTATGTATGTATGTATGTATGTATATATATATATATATA
>NC_068998.1:38833630-38835337 GCF_001194135.2 Octopus bimaculoides
ATATATATATATATATGTCTGGTTATATATATATATGTCTGGTTTCTACACTGTTTCTGTCTACCAAATTTAATGATAGGCATTGGTTGGCCCAGGACTACAGCAAAAAACATTTGTCCAGGGTGTGCCACACAGTGAAACTGAACCTAGAACCTCATACTTGCAAAGTAAGCTTTTTAACCATACAGCAACCATAATAAACATGTGAATTACACATAAAAGAGGAAAAATTATTCTCTGTCAAGCATTATAAGGCTTATAACATCGACTTTTCTTTAATGGGAATTTATAACCAAGTTTTGTAATAGAATAAAGATTAAGCAGAATGGTTTAGGGGAGAGATTAATATTTTCTTTTTGTATTTTAATATTTTGCCAACCGGAATTCATTATTGCTTTACACATATCTTGACTAAGCAGACATAATTTTCACCAGGAGGTGAAAAAGGGATATCTACATGAAGTAAATAAATTAAAAATGATAAAAAGACTCAACTCTGAATACATAAATTCGGTTTGCTAATACTTGAGATAATAGCAAACCTTTAATCTCTACCCCAAACCATTCTGTATATAATTTTATATTCTATTTCTTATTTAACTATTCTACAAAACTCACCAATAAATTCTCATTAAAAATATAAATGAAAAGAAAAATCATATAAGTCTCATAATCTCATAACTCAAAAAGTAATATCCTACCCTTTTTTTCTTCCTTCCTTCCTTCCTTCATTCATTCATTCATTTATTCATTCTTTCCTTTCTTCCAGTAACTCACATGTTTTGTGCATTTGAAGAGAAAGTGGATAAACAAAGATAAATCCTTAAAAAGAAATCTTAAATTTTGAACCCTACGGAGATGCACTGACGAGTGATATATTCTGAAACAGTTGTCAGTATATTATAGAGACAGTGAATCCTTAGCATAGTTCTAGTTCTACGAGCAATAACACAGCAATGTTACAAATGACGAGGAAAAAAAATACAATAAGTAAAACAAATATAAAAACAAAATGAACAAACGATATTAATTAGAAAAAATAATCATGTATCAGAAAAATAATAAGAAGTAACAAAGATTAAAATTTAATTATTTTTCGCATTCTTAATTTTCCACACTAATCAACATCTAAATAATACCTACTTTATTAGTTTCTTAACCTGTTATTGATTGAAATAAATCTTGCAAAGCACAAGTTTACATCACCAATTAACCACATCTTCAATGCTGTTCACTTCTTTATTTTATTCTTTCACTTGTTTCAGTCATTTGACTGTGGCCATGCTGGAGCACCACCTTAAAGGGTTTTTTAGTTAAAGAAATCAACCCCAGGACTTATTCTTTGTAAATCTAGTACTTATTCTATCCGGTATCTTTTGCCAAACCACTAAGTTATGGGGATGTAAACACACCAACACCGGTTGTCAAGTGGTGATGAGGGGACAAACACAGACACAAAGACGCATACACATAAATATATACATATACACACACGACAGGCCTCTTTCAGTTTCTGCCTACCAAATCCTCTCGCAAGGCTTTGGTCAGTCCAAGGCTATAGTAGAAGACACTTGTCCAGGATGTCATGCAGTGGGACTGAACCCAAAACCATGTGGCTAGAAAGCAAGCTTCTTATTTCTTTATTGCCCAAGAGGGGCTACACACAGAGCGGACAAACAAGGACGGACAAATGGATTAAGCTGATTA
>NC_068998.1:38835347-38837043 GCF_001194135.2 Octopus bimaculoides
GCGTCTCTGGTACTTATTTAATCAACCCCGAAAAGATGAAAGGCAAAGTCGACCTCGGCGGAATTTGAACTCAGAACATAACGGCAGACGAAATACCGCTAAGCATTTCGCCCGGCGTGCTAACGTTTCTGCCAGCTCGCCGCCTTCTTACCACACAGGCAGTGAGCAGACAGAATCGTTACTGCACTGAGAAAAGTGCTTAGTGGCATTCCCTCCATTTTTACATTTCTGAGTTCAAATTCTGCTGACGTCAACTTTGCCTTACATCCTTTTGTGGGGTCAATAAAATAAGTACCAGTTGAGTACTGGGGTCGATGTAATTGAATTACACCTTCCCCTGAAATTACTGGCTTTGTGTCAAAAAATTTGAAATCAATATTAGTCATAAATAAGACAACGAGCTGGCAGAATCGTTAACACACCAAGTAAAATGCTTAGCAACATTTCCCTCATCTTTACATTTTGAGTCGTGGGGGCGCAATGGCCCAGTGGTTAAGGCAGCGGACTCGCGGTCATAGGATCGCGGTTTCGATTCCCAGACTGGACGTTGTGAGTGTTTATTGAGCAAAAACACCTACAGCTCCACAAGGCTCCGGCAGGGGATGGTGGCAAACCCTGCTGTATTCTTTCACCACAACTTTCTCTCACTCTTACTTCCTGTTTCTGTTGTGCCTGTAATTCAAAGGGTCAGTCTTGTCATGCTGAATATCCCCGAGAACTACGTTAAGGGTACACGTGTCTGTGGAGTGCTCAGCCACTTGCACGTTAATTTCACGAGCAGGCTGTTCCGTTGATCGGATCAACTGGAACCCTTGACGTCGTAAGCGATGGAGTGCAAACAACAACAACAACAACATTCTGAGTTCAAATTCTGCTGAAGTCGACTTTACTTTTCATCCTTTCGGGGCTGATAAAATAAGTACCAGTTACGCACTGATATAATCAACTTATACCCTTCCCTGAAATTACTGGCCTTTTGCCAAAATCTGAAACCAATATTAGTCATAAATCATAATTCTTGTATATGGTTGTATGTAATAAGAATAACAGTGACACAAACATGTAACAGAATTAGTTTAACTTATTTAAATTACAATATCATACACATAACCTTAATGTATTTACATTTCCATGCTTTTATGTGGTTAAACTGAGCAGTCAATAAAAACAAAAAAAAAAGATAAATAAACAAAATAAAATTCCAAGTAAAATCAGTGAAAAAAAAACACATAAAATTATGTTGATTTTATGTTAAACTTTGTTGTTACGTGAGATACATTAATGGATTATGTTTACATATTATGTATGTATATATATTATATACTGCTTTTTGTGTGAACCGCCTTCTGATGTCACACACACTTCGGTACCACCACTGCCATGACCCACCCAGTCTACTGATAGTGTCACCTGGTGCAACCCACACACCATACCTTACTCTCCCCCCACCCCCACTTGTGACGCTACTGATGTGGAGAATAGGATGCGTTTGATGGAGTTTGTTTGGCCCATTCAAATTATTGTGGTAAATATTTGTAAACCTAAAATACATACACATTCACACACACATAATGTATGCATGTAAACACACACACACACACACATACATATGTGTATATATATATATATATATATATATATATATATATACACATATATATATATATATGAATATATATATACACATATATATATA
>NC_068998.1:38837176-38837752 GCF_001194135.2 Octopus bimaculoides
ATATATACACATACATACATATATATATATATATATATATATATATATATAAATGTATATGTGTTATATGTGAATGTATGTGTGTATGAGTATATGTGTATATAAGAATGTCTGCATGAATATGCATAATGTATATTATGTGAGAGAGTTCATTTCAAGAAACTTGTACAAATTGTTATGGCAGCTCTCTCAGTGAAATAAAGCTAGATCAAGGACTGAATGTGTTTGGAAGTATTTCATTTGTTCAGTGATTATGGCAGCAGAGTAGGAAACAAAAGCCGTATGAAGGCAGTGAGGATTGGAACAAATTTAGTTTGTACAAGCTATTATGGCAGATATCATCAGTGGAATGGAAATATATGATGTGTCGGGTGTGGTCTGAAGAGTTACAGTTTGTTCAAGAGATTATGGCTGAAGAATAGGAAAGAAAGCTTTGTGCAATGTAGAGAGGATTTGGACAAATTTAGTTTGTACCAATTATTATGGCAGATATCTGTAGAATGAAGATATATATATTGTGTGCATGTGAGTGTGTGTGTATATATATATATATATATATATATATATACACACACA
>NC_068998.1:38837764-38840258 GCF_001194135.2 Octopus bimaculoides
ACACACACACACACACACACATATATATATATATATATATATATATATATATATATACACACATATACATGCAAATATACACACATATGCATACATATATGTATGTATGCATCTACATATATATGGTGTATGGAGGGTGTTTGAAGAATTTTAGTTTGTTCAGGTGATTATCAGAGATAAGAAAGAAACAAAGTTATATTGAATGTTAAGAGTGATTGAGGGAAATTAGTATGTAGCAATTATTACAGCAGATATCCGTGGAAAGAAAGATGTATGGTGCATGGAAGGTATGTTTGAAGAATCTCAGTTTGTTCAGGTGATTGTGGTAGATAAGAAGGAAACAAAGTTGTAGTGGATGCGAAGAATGTTTGAGGAATTTTAGTTTGTCCAAGTATTTATGGTAGATATCGGTAAAAGAAAGATATGTGTTGCATAGAGAGTACTCGGAGAAATTTTGGTTTGTTTATATGATTATAATAAGTAAGAAGGAAATAAAAAGAGTTTTGAATATAAAAAATGTATGAAGGAATTTAGAGAATTTGTGGATATATTGTGGGTGTGTGGTAAGAAGCGTGCTTCCCAACCATATGGTTGTGGGTTCAGTCCTACTATGTGGAAAACTGGGTAAGTGATTTCTAGTATAACCTTGGGCCAACCAAATCGTTGTGAGTGGATTTGGTAGATGGAAACTGAAAGAAGTCTATTGTGTGTGTGTGTGTGTCTACATTTGTCCCCGTCACTGCTTGGCAACCGGTTGATGGTGTATTTACATCCCCATAAACTTAATGGTTTGGCAAAAGAGACCAATAGAATAAGTACCGGGCTTAAAAAAAATAAGAACTAGGGTCAATTCATTTGACAAGAAAAAAATCTTCAAGGTGGTGCCCCAGCATGGCCACAGTCTAATGACTGAAACAAGTAAAAGATAAAAGATATGGTGTTTAGAGGCTGTTTGAAAGAATTCAGTTTCTTTTTGGTTTGTTCAAGTAAAATATATCGGAAAAAACTGAAGAGTGACACAAAAATAAAACATCATCGTCATCGACATCATCATCATGCTTTAACATCTGCTTTTCATGCTGGCATGGGTTGGATCGTTTGACCAGAGCTGGCAAGCTGGGGAGCTGCACCAGGTTCCAGTTTGATTTGGCTTCGTTTCTCTGGGCTGGATGCCTTTCCTAATGCCAACCACTTCACAGTATGAGCTGGTTGCTTTTAATGTGGCACTCGCATGTGCAATTTTATGTAGCACCAGCAATACATATATATATGTATATATGGGCTTAATAAATCCAGTTAGATATCTAGAAAGCACTCAGTGTTAAATAAATTTGGTGAACTATATCAAACAATCAGATACAATAAATTCGAGTAGAATTAACATCCAAGATAATTCCTCATGTATGACAAGTAAACCCAAATATCCCTTAGAAGAATTTCAAGAAATTTTGAGTATAATACAACAAGAGCAAGAATGGAGAAAAACATATCTTTAGTTGATAATTACACTGTACATTACTGACAATTATTTTTAGTGCACTGGCATATTTAGATATAGAAAAAAGGTAGAAAATAGCAGTCAAATTAGTATAGCCAAAAGTATATGCTATAAGTCACCATGGAAGGCAGACGTTAAACAATGATTGACCGTTGACTGAACACTATTCAATTTTTTTTCTCCGTGTTTTTCTCCTTGTCTCCGTATTCTTTCTGTTGAAGAGCGTAGCTCGAAACGTCAAAGACTTTCCGTATTCCCGAGCGTCATACTAATATATACTTTTGTTATTTACACCACCTGTCCTCGTCTGTTGTTATTATTTGTATATTCTCCCATATATATATATATATATATATATATATATATATATATAAAAATGGTTCTCTAACCGGCAAAATTCACTGCAGAGAATTATTTTCTGCAGAATTATTTCCGGTATTTGGCGTGCCAGAACGAAGACTTTTGAAATATAACCCCAAATGTAATTGGAAGAACTATATACATGTTCAATTTCATGCAGACGTCTCGTGTATAGTTCTGCAAATTATATTGCAGAGACGATCATACTGAAGAGTTGCAGACAATTACATAATTAATTACGTAAGTAGTTGACAACGAAACTGGTCTATGATTAATCTTTATATTTCGTATCTTTTCATTTGTCTTGCTCACTTACGTTCTGGTGTTTGCTGAATTTTCTTGAGAAAATCTTTTCTTAGTGGTCAGATCATAGGGTGTCTTCTTCTAGCAAAAGGGATGTCCACTTAGTGGTCATCCCTCTTATATGTATGTAATATATATACATTGTCCCATTTTCGGTCACTAGATGTGCTTTTTTAATTACTGATATGACATAATATGTCGCATGTATTTGTATATTGTTATTATTGTCCTTTTAGTAAACAAATAAACAGGTAAATTGACACAATACAATGTCTGCAAGTTGATGAATACCACCTATTCCCCTCCATTTTTTTTATTGCTATATATATATAT
>NC_068998.1:38840268-38841689 GCF_001194135.2 Octopus bimaculoides
TGCTATATATATATATATATATATATATATATATATCACAAGCTTCTTTTAGTTTCTACATACCAAATCCTCTCACAAGGGTTTGATTGACCCGGGGCTATAGCAGAAGACACTTGCTCAAAGTGCCATGCAGTAAGACTGAACCTGAAGTCATGTGGTTTGGAAGTGAACTTCTCAACAACACAGCATAGCCATGCCTGCACCTAACAAAAAATAATTCACAGACTGAAAAATTTGGTTAACATTAAAATATATTCTGCATATCTTTGGAAATAACATAAACAATTAAACCAAATTTGATTTATATTTATTACCAGATGCTAGACAGATACTGAGAATTACTGAAGTATCAACTGGGATTGTAATACACTGATGAAGAAAGACACTGTATATAGATCTCTACTGCAAGCAGAGAACTTTATATATAGGGCAGCGGACTCGTGGTCGTAGGATCGTGGTTTCGATTCCCAGACCGGGCATTGTGAGTGTTTATTGAGCAAAAACACCTCAAGTTCTACGAGGCTCTGGCAGGGGGATGGTGCCAATCCCTGCTGTACTCTTTCACCACAACTTTCTCTCACTCTTACTTCCTGTTTCTGTTGTGCCTGTATTTCAAAGGGGCCAGCCTTGTCACACTCTGTGTCACGCTGAATATCCCCGAGAACTACGTTAAGGGTACACGTGTCTGTGGAGTGCTCAGCCACTTGCACATTAATTTCACGAGCAGGCTATTCCATTGATCAGATCAACTGGAACCCTCGACGTTGTAAGCGACGGAGTGCCAACCAATGCTCCCGCTGGACAAGATGCCAGTCCATCGCAGGAATACTCACCTTTTGCCAGCTGAGTGGACTGGAGTAACGTGATAGGAAGTGTTTTGCTCAAGATCACAATGCGTCACTTGGTCTAGGAATCTTATGATCAGGAGTCCAACACTCTAACCACTAAGCCATGCCCCCTCCCCATTTCTCTCGGTCAATGGAGGAAACAACTGAGACAGAAAGAACAAATAAGAATTATTCAGCAAAAAGAAAGAAAAAGATAATCTGCACCAGGTTCATAAACTTTATCATCATCATCATCATCGTCATCATCATCAATGTCATCATCATTCCCTTCCTCCTCCTCATCATCATCATCACCGTCGCCACTACCACCACCTTTATCATCCTCCACGTCCTCCTCCTCTGAAAAAACATCATCCTATCACTACCACCAACACCACCACCACCTCCACCATTGTGGCTTTGTCTTCACGGGCATTGAATATCTTTTTTTATCCGTAACAACCTTAGCTTTGACAATTTCTTTTCATTTTTTTTTTTTTTTTAAATATAAAACGGCAAAATTTCGCCATTGCTTACTTCGTCTTCCTTTTTTCACTACAACAACGTTTATTTAGTTAAATGTTTAAAATATAT
>NC_068998.1:38842503-38842811 GCF_001194135.2 Octopus bimaculoides
CACCACCACTGACTGCCATCATTAACACCATCAGCAGCAGCACCACCACCACCACCATCACCACAACCACAACCATCATTGACAACATCATCACCACCCCCACAGCCAGAATCACCACCACTGCCACCACCACCACCACCACCACCATTATCATCGTCATCATCAACATCATTGTAGTCATTGCTATCCTCATCATCATCATCATCAGCATCATCATCATCATTGTCACCATCATCAGCAGCAGCAGCAGGATGCATGCATGCGTAAGCAATGGGCGCATCCCCGTCCCCAACTCCACGGACCAAACC
>NC_068998.1:38842821-38843474 GCF_001194135.2 Octopus bimaculoides
ATCAGCAGCAGCAGCAGGATGCATGCATGCGTAAGCAATGGCCGCATCCCCGTCCCCAACTCCACCGACCAAACCACACCAATAACATAAACTTTTTTTAAAAATTACCATTAATGCTTCCATTAACAATCGCAGGCACATCAGCACCACCACCATCAGCAGCACCACCATCATCATCAACAACGGCATCGGCAATGCCACAACCTCCACCGACACCACCATCACTAATATAATCACTATTAATAACACAAGCCTCATCATCATCATCATCATCATCACAACCACAATCACTTCCACTGCTGCTGCTACCATTGACGATGCTGTCATTGTTATCATCATCATCAACATCGTCGTCGTCATCGCCACCATCAGCAACGGAATCTCTTCTACAACATTCTAAACAAGTAAATTTTAAGTACAAAACTGAACAGTCCACAGTTGCATAAATACATGGAAACACATACTACACGCACATACACGCACACACACACACAGACACATAGGGGAACACACAACACACACACATATATATATATATATGTGGTGTGTGTGTATGCAGCATATGTGTATATATGCATATGCAAACATACATACATGTATACATACATTCACACACACACACACACACACATATATATCAATCTATCTATCTA
>NC_068998.1:38843611-38843946 GCF_001194135.2 Octopus bimaculoides
ATATATATATATATATATATATGCATACATATACATATACATATACATATATATATATATATATACACACACACACATATATATGCATAGATATACATATGCATGTGTGTTTTTATGTGTGTGGTATGCATGTATGGGTGTATTCACATACACATGTGTGTTGATGTTTGTATAAACACAGGTACCTAGGTACATGCACATGAATATATAAATCTACCAATACTACATGCACAAACACACGTACACACATATACATATACACATATGTACATATATACATACATATATATATACGCATATGTACATATATACATACATATATATATTTGTGTATA
>NC_068998.1:38844179-38852453 GCF_001194135.2 Octopus bimaculoides
GCATGTGTATGTGTGTGCATGCATTTATAAATAGTATACAAATTCACAGTCTCACACACACAAACACTTACACACACACACACACACATAAAACTAAAACATAATGAACAAGTAACCATTCTTATTTTTGCAGAAGCAAAGCTGAACAGAGTTAAGTGAGGACCATAATGTCTGAATCACTTCTCTGGTCAATAAACGATGTTAAAGACACACTATATTCTCATACAGGGTGTTGTAATTTCTGTTTCATGAATGACAGCCACATTACAAATAATTCTAACTATAAATTATTGGGAAAAAGTCTGCACATTGCTTTGTTTGTTTGTTTTGTTTTTGGTTTGTTGTTTTGTGGATTTTTTTTTTGTTTTTGTTCTGTTTATGTATTTTCTTCAATTTCTCTATCAATTCCTTTATTTATTTTTTTTTTGTTTTCCAATTTTGTTGATCGTTAATAGGAAAGAAGAGAGAAAAAGGAAATATATGCACATACAAACATACGTACACACACAAACACACAGATATACAAACATATATATACATATATATATTACATACACTTACAGTACATACACACACATAAATATGTATATGCATATACACATGTATATATACATACATGTGTGTGTGTGTATATATATATATATATATATATATATATATATATATACACACACAAACATGCATACGTATATACGTACATTTGTATGCATGTATGTATGTATGTATATTATGCATAACTGAAATGTGAATTTATGGTTAAATTTTTGGTAAATAGACCCATTTTCCAAAAGAAAATCTATCCCATTCAGGTCTATGAGATAGACAGAAAGATGTTTTAAAAGCCAAGACACATTCCTTCAACATTAATTGTCTTTTTGGCTTTGATAAAAATGACAAACCTAAACTTCTGCAGTCATATATCTTTAAAATGGCTATTTCTAAAGAACACAGACAGTTGATTCTTTTCAATAAAAGTGATTGCATTAGGGGGAAAATTTAAAAAGAGCATGTCTGTAAATGTAAACTGAAAGTTTGTTACTATTCTTTAGAATATAATGTGAAATGTATATTTTTGGAGCTGCATGCAAAGAAAAAGCAAGCCATATTGGAAATACTTGAAAATGTTTCATTTTCCTTCGTTTTCTTTTTATATCTTTTATTTCTCGCTTCTTTTAGTTTCTCTTTTGTTTGGATTTCACTTTTTATTGATTTTAAAAGAGATTTCATTGAAATAAATACTAGCTTTATTCTTATGGTTAAGTGAAATAGTTGTAGTTAAACTTTATATTATAAAATCTTCTTTCTATAACGCATCTACTGATATTTACAAATAGAATCAATTCTTTGCCAAGTCTTGAAACACAATGGGGGGAAAAAAATGTATAATGTAGGCGGTTTAAAGAATATCTCAGAAACACAAAATATTGGCCATTATTTTTTCGCATTTTCCATCTTCTTCACATTATTAATTTGTATAATGGCAAAGAGTAAAATGATGGAAATAGCAGACAGCTTAACCAAGAGAACAACGGTTCTAATCCAATCAATGGCACTGAAACATATCCACAACCAAGACACATATTCTTCAATAATCTGAAACACCTACATTATCGTCATCGTCATCATCAACATTTGATGTCTGTTTTCCATGCTGGCATGGGTTGGATGGCTTAACAGGAACTGGTAAGGCCAAGGGCTGCACCAGGTTTCGTTGTCTGTTTTGGCTGGATGCCCTTCCTAATGCCAACCATGTTACAGAGTGTACTGGGTGCTGTTTATGTGGTACCGTCACAAAGCATCAGTATCAGCGGTGACAGCAGTGGCAGCAGCAGCAGCAGTAGTGGCAGCAGCAGCACTGGCAGCAGCAGCAGTGGCAGTAGCAGCAGTGGGAGTAGTGGCAGCAGCAGGAGTAACAGAAGTGGTAGTGGCGATAGTAGAGATAAAGACAGCAGTGGCAGCAGCAGCAAAAGTGGCGACAACAGCAGCAGTGGCAGAAGCAACAGAAGTGGTGGCAGCAGAGGCACAGACAACAGTGGTAGCAGCAGCAGCAGCAGGAGCAACATTAGCAGCAGAAGCGGGAGGGGGGGGCAGTGGTGGCACAAGCGGCAGCTGTTACAGAGGCAGCAACAGTGGTAGCTGGAGCAGCGGCAGTAACAGCAGTAGCAATGGCTGTGGCAGTAGCAGCAATGGTGGGAGCGGTGAGAACAGTGCCAGCGGTGACAATTGCGGCAGCGGTGAAGTCATGTTTTGAACACTTCTTCCAGGCCCTGTGTGTATTACACCTTCTTTCAAGAAGAAATGTTGATCATTGTTGGCTAACAGCGCCTTCAGTAAAACATAGAAAGTTCTACAGAATCAAGGAGGCAAGAAGACATTTTCGATTGTTTGAACTTGGCAATGTTTCTTGAAGAAGTGATGATGATAAATTAGTTGTTGTTGATGTTGTTGTTTAGCTCAAGGTCATGCATGATTGAACAGACCTATGATCAAAGGAGTTCTTCTCAGTAACATCCCATTGTTTATTCAGACATAGTAGTTACATCTGGTGGAGGCGCAATGGCCCAGTGGTTAGGGCAGCGGACTCGCGGTCATAGGCTCGCGGTTTCGATTCCCAGACCGGGCGTTGTGAGCGAAAACACCTAAAACTCCACGAGGCTCCGGCAGGGGATGGTGGCGAACCCTGCTGTACTCTTTCACCACAACTTTCTCTCACTCTTACTTCCTGTTTCTGCTGTGCCTGTAATTCAAAGGGTCAGCCTTGTCACACTGTGTCACGCTGAATATCCCCGAGAACTGCGTTAAGGGTACACGTGTCTGTGGAGTGATCAGCCACTTGCACGTAAATTTCACGAGCAGGCTATTCTGTTGATCGGATCAACTGGAACCCTCGATGTCGTAAGCGACGGAGTGCCAACAACAAAAGTAGTTACATCCAGCATCACATTACTTAATGTGTCCTTTCCCTTCAAAAGTAGCTGTTAGCAACTGAAAAATGATTTGGCTGCTATTTCTAGGAAGTCAAACAGCCATATGGAAACTCCCTCTTTAGTTCTTATTTCTTTATTGCCCACAAGGGGCTAAACATAGAGGGGGACAAACAAGGACAGACAAAGGGATTAAGTCAATTACATCGTCCCCAGTGCGCAACTGGTACTTAATTTATCAACCCCGAAAGGATGAAAGGCAAAGTCGACCTCGGCAGAATTTGAACTCAGAACGTAAAGACAGATGAAATACCGCTAAGCATTTCGCCTGGCGTGCTAAGGTTTCTGCCAGCTCACCGCCTTCAGTTTAGTTCTTTAGTTCTTTTACAAATTAAGGAGAAAAAGGGATGGCTGCTGAAACATTAAAAGAATTAGATGCAAAATTTATAGAATTTAGTTTCATCCATATGAATGGCTGAAACTCAATGGATGGACCAGAAGATTTATCAATTATAGTTGTGGTCAGTAAGTAGAATATGCGGATGGATAGCTTATCTTGAGAATCTGGAAGTGCAGTTAGGATGGAATAACATAGTGAGATTAACGAAGTAGAATGATCAGATTAGATTAGGAAGCCAGTCTCTAGATAAAGGTTATTGCGTAGCCTGGTTAAAAGACAAGTGTATCTGGATGCTGACATATATCGATGATGGCGGTGGTGAACTGTAATAGAGGTCATCTGGTACGGCTTGATCCTGCAGCTTTGGTTTCCACTGGATTCTCGGAACAAACAGTTAAAGAAGCTGGCTATTGGGTGCAGATAGGGATATTCAAAGAGAAAAGGGAAATGAGAGGAGGAAGAGATTGAAAGGAAGAGAAGATGAGAGGTGGAATGAGGAGGGATGGAAGAAAGAGACAGAGAGAAAGAGAGAGTGGTGGGGAGAGTTGAAAGAAACAGAGGAAAGAAGAGGGAGATGGAGAAGAAAGGGGGGGTGAAGGCGGCAAGAGGAAGGTTTACAGATTAGTAGAGAGAAGACTAATAGAGGAGACAGGGATGTAGGGAAGGAAAGAGAAAAGAAAGTAATATAGAAACTGAGGAAGAGAAAACATGAGAGAATGTGTGTGTGGAGACAAGAGGAGAAATAAGAGAAAGATCGACGAGAGGTAGGATTGAACTCAAGACAAAGACACGTGATTGAATACCACAAAGTATTTTGTTCAATGCTTTACTGATTCTGCCATCAACAGTGAATGTTATTTTAGCAACCAAAATGTTATTTCTTTTCTAAAAATCAAAAACAAAAAGTGGCTGTATGGTAAAAAGTTTGTTTCCCAACCACATAGTTTCAGGTTCAGTCCCACTGCATGGCACCTTGGGCAAGCATCTTCAACTATAGCCTCAGGCTAACCAACGCCTTGTGAATGGATTTGGTAGGTAGAAACTGAAAGAAGTCCATTGCGTATACACACACACACACACACACACATATATATATAATGATATACTGTAAAAACCCATGTAAATTGCACACCTGTGAATTTATGCAGGTGATTTTCAGGATAAAATTTGTTAAAAAAAGCTTCTACTCATGTAAAATTCGTACCCAAAAGTTTTCAGAATTGCTGATATGGCCAGGGGGAAAAGGTTTTTAATGTAGTTGTATTTAGCATAATTTCACTTACTTATGATTAGATTTTATTAAATTTTCATGAAATAAAAATAATTTCTGTTTAACAGGTATCACATTGAAAGCTATTAAATTACAAAGTGTTTGTGCTGTTTATAATAAAGTTTATTTTACATTTCTTGCCCACAAGAGATTATGTCCAACCTTTAGCATACTGCTGTATGTCTTCTCAAATGATGCTCACAGGAAAAGTTGTTGATAAGAATTATCAACAAAAACAAAACTGATAAATACGCACAGGTGTTGCAAATTAAGTTTAATTACCAATAAACATCAGCTTGGATGACACTTTACTCAATCGACAGAGGAAGGTGACTGATCAAACTGATTATGTAAACAGAATACTTTTCTGCCTATTCCTGTCAGAATCTTTGATACGGAGTATCGAAATTTTAATCCCTTTACACTTATAAAATGTCAAGCAAACTTTAAAATGTATCATTATCATTATTGTGAGTATGGGCAGAACTTATGAATCGACTACTACAAAGGAGAAATTAAATATGTTGAATATGCATTTTGAACGTGGCAATAGAGCCAATGTTTGAAACTGGCATAAACAGTATGACAAACTTAAAACTTAGTTTAACACGACCATCTGGTCCTTGGGTATATTAAATGGTCTTCATTCTGATCAGCTCTCCAGGTAGAATATAACTCAATATTTGATGCTTTGACACCTGCTGCAATACAAGAGCTATTATAGTTCCTTCTTTGCTTTCCACTGCCAGTCTCAAAGGCCATACAAATATAAGGCGCTGCCCTAATTCTCTATATATATATTACAGAAATGTACTTGCATAGCAAGTGACCTGATTTGAGATCGTGTGCTGAAACAAAAACAATTGCAGCATGGAAGGTGTTCATGAGCCATTTAAAAACACAAAAACCGTTAGATTCACTTCAACATTTAAATTTAATTTGTCAAAATATTTTCGTTGCTTTGAGATGGCAACCTGTTCACTGACAAAATTCCGTGCTGCACGGAATTTTGTCAGTGAACAGGTTGCAGTCTCAAAGTGATGAAAATATTTTGACAAATTAAATTTAAATGTTGAAGTGAATCTAACGGTTTTTGTGTGTTTTTAAATGGCTTATAAACACTTTCCACACTGCAATTGTTTATATATGTATATATATAAAAAGAACATAGAATCTTATGAACTTCAATGCTAAAATGATGATGTTGATGAAGTTGATAATGATAATATAACACTGATGATGATGATGATGATAATGATGATGGTGGTGGTGGTGGTGGGGGTGATGATGATGAGGATGCTGATGATGGTGATAATGATGACGACAACGATAATAATGATGATGACAATGATGATGATGATGCTGCAAGAGTTGGTGGAAAAACATTTTATAAAGTTTAGTCACATGAATAAAATATATAAATGAATAACAAATGAATTCATAGAGTCATTGGAGTAGTGGAATAAGAATTCCTTGTAGTATCTGACAAGTTCTCTTCATATTGAGTTCAAATCCCAATAAAGTCAAATACTTTTTCTTATCACTTTGGAAACAATAAATAAATAAAGTACCAGTCTAGTATTGGCAGTAATTCCTCTATCCTCCCACTCTCTCTGCCCCACACACCCTCTCTCTCTATCTATCTATCTATGCATCTTTATTTATCTATCAATCTCTATCTATCTATCTATCTCCTTTTATCAGAAACAAATCATGTAGCCAACATGTCTTATGTCATCTGATTATCCTTCGACTGTCATCCCACTACCTTTCCAAAGCATTCTGTCATTTCACGCACTTTACAGTACAAGATACAAGCTTCAAATAGGAATACTTTCTTAAGCTTGTTTCTTCTATCGTGCTTCTTACTCACTTTTGATAAAGGGTTCACCTGTAAATATCTGTCTGCTTCTTTTCCTTTTCCCCATTACAGGGTACTATTCATTGAGCACAACTTTTATTGCTTTTTCTTAATTGGTTTACATTTTGACCATCATAGCCATCATCATCATTATTTAACGTCTGTTCTCCATGCTGCATGGGTTGGATGGTTTGACAGGAGTTGGCCAGCTGAAGAGCTGCTCAGGCTCCACGTCTTTTCAGTCTCTACAGCTGAATGCCCTTCCTAACTCCAACCACTTTACAGAATGTATTGGGTGCTTTTCTATGTGGCACTGGTACATGTGTGTTTACATAGCACCAACACCCACGATCCACAAGATTAGGATCATTCAGCTAAAGAGGGATGTATGCAAGGACAACCACAGTTTTACTTGTCTTGTAGTGTCTTCTCAAGCACAGCAAACTGCCAGGAGTCTTGGTCCCTTGCCATACCCTCTGTGAGGCTCAATGTTTGAACATCCTTTCTCCCCACTTTGTCCCATGTCTTCCTGGGTCAACCCCTTACATATGTTCTCTCCAACAATTTTCAAATTTTTCCTCTACCAGTTGTAAATTCTCACATTCTCCATTGGCCTGTCTTTTATGACCATTGTTCCATTTGTGCAATTTCAGCCACTCTATTTTGTCTTTCAACTACTATCCAACTGTTTTTCCTTCTCTCAGATTTCTTCCTCAATCATCTGTCTCCTAATTGTCTTTCAAACTGTCTTCTCTCTCTCCACTGCTTCCTAACTGCCTTCCAACTGTTTCCCAACTCCTTTCCAACCTTCTTCTCAACTGCCTTCCAACTACTTTCCAATTATCTTCCAACTGCCTTTCAGACTGCTTTCCAACCATCTTCCAGACTGCTTTTCAACTGTCTTCCTACTGTCTTTTTGTATCCACTTCCTTCCAACTGCCTTTCCACTCTCTTCTGCTTTCCAACAGCCTTCCAAAATATGTTCCATTTCTCCAATATCTCCATTTCCACAATCTCTCTTCAGTTTACCATTCCATCAATTCCACTGCCCACCCCACTCTCATTCTTTCTCTCTCACTGCTAAGTTAGAGCCAAGGTTTATGAAAAATGTAAACTTTACCAAAGAAGCTGCTTCCTGTAAAATCTGGATCTGTTTGCAGAATTCCAATGGCATCAATCCATAATTTGATCCAATCATTTGTAATCTATATACTTCATTGTTTTATCTTCATATATGTATTTGGGCATGTATGCTTGTGTTGTTTGTATGTATATATATATATCTATATGGGAATATGTATAATGTATTTGTGTATGAGTGTATGTATGCATGTGTGCATGTGTTTGTTTGTGTGTGTGATGTTACATGTACATGTATGTATACAAGCATATGCAAGTCTATGTATATATCTGCATATGTGTACATCTATGGTTGTGTGTATGTATGTATGTGTGTGTGTGCTTATGTATGTGGATGTGTGTGTGTGTGTATGTGTGTGTGTGTGTGTGTGTGTGTGTGTGTGTGTGTGTGTGTGTGGATATATATATGTATGTATGTTGATATGTATGTTCATTTATATACTGTAAATGCATATAAGTAGTAGATGTGGCTGTGCTGGTGTGTCAATGTGTGCAGATGTATATGTACACATGCATATGTGTGTGTATCTGTCTTTCTGTGTGGATGTATATATGCAGGTGTATGTATATATATATATGTGTGTTTGTGTATATGTATATGTGAGTGTGTGTGTGTGTATTTGTATATTTGTGTGTTAGTATATATATATATATATATATATATATATATATATATATA
>NC_068998.1:38852463-38853484 GCF_001194135.2 Octopus bimaculoides
ATATATATATATATATATATATATATATATTCATATATATGTATATGCGCATATGTGCATGTGTGAGTGTGTGTGAGATGTCTATGTGTGTGTGTGCATGTGTGTGGGTATATGTGTGTGTGTGATGCTATATATATATATATATATATATATATATATGCATATATATGTGAATCTATGTGCTGTGTTTTGTGTGTGTATGCATATGCTTTTTACTTTTTATGTTATAGATTCTTACTTTCGGTAACCTCATCTCTGAAATGCAAAATTGAAAAATACTGGAATTCTTCATTTTTCTACTCTTTTAATTTATTTTCTTTCTTCTTCTTCTTTGTTTGTCTGCCACTATTCTCTCCATTTCTTTGTTTTATATCTTCCATAATTTTTTTCTTCTTCTATCAATGTCTTGGAGGATGTATTTTTCTCAGATTCTATCTTATCATTCTTGGTTTTGCAGATTTTTTACAAGAATTTCTTTCCTTTTTTATTTATTTATTTTTATTTCTATTTTTTCCCCATTATTTTTATCATCCTCGAAGCATCGGTGCTTAATATATAAATTCTTTGTTTTCTTTACCTTTATAATTTATTCTGGCAGTGTTATTGAAACAACAAAAAAGAAATAAAATTTATCTGTATATTTTCCACCTTGCAGAAAGAACAGGTAATATTTCTTCTTCTTCTTCTTCTTCTTCTTCTTCCAATCCTGGTAGATATTATTATTCATGGTTAACAAGGAAACTTCCAATTCCTCCCATTTCTTCAAATTTTGGAAGGTGAAACACACACACACACACACAATAAATAAAAAAAAAGAGGAATTTCTGATGAAATTAATATTCACCTTCATTTTAATTTTATTATTTATTATTATTTATCTTTTATTAATTTTTTTTAAATATTTTTCTTCGTTTATTTATTTATTTAGTCGTACACATCCCTATACAAACACACACTTTTAGACAAAAATTAAAAAAAACACAAAGAAAATGCAAAGAGAAATGAAATAACAATAATTTAA
>NC_068998.1:38854116-38856005 GCF_001194135.2 Octopus bimaculoides
AGAATATATATATATACACACACACACATATATATATGTTTGCATATATATATACATATATATACATATGCATATATATATATACCAACCCCTAACTCTCTCGCATTATGTGTACATATATATATATACACGCACATATTTATATATACACATACATACACACATATATATACATATGCACACATGCATATATATATATATAAGCATATATAAACATAGCACAAATTCAAATACACACATATGTATACATGTATGTATGTCATTTATCTTTTACTTGTTTCAGTCATTAGACTGCAGTCATGCTGGGGCACCACCTTCAAGAATTTTAAGCTGAATGAATTGACCCTGATACACATGTTTTTACTTCAAGCCTGATATTTATTTTATTGGTCTCTTTAGCTGAACTGCTAAGTTATAGGGACATAAACACACCAGCACCAGTTGTCAAGCTTGTGACAGGCTTCTTTCAGTTTCCATCTACCAAATCCACTCACAAGGCTTTGGTCAGCCTGAGGCGACATTGGTAACAATCACGCTCAAATGGTGCTATTTACGGGCCACTAGCACAGAAGCCAGACAGCTACTCTGGCAATGATCATGCTCGGACAGTGCTGTTGAGGCTGTAGTAAATATTTCTAACAATAGGGTAAGTCATCAGAGTTTAAGGTACAGAATTACCATCAGCAGTAATGATGAAAAGTATTGATGATACTGGGTGTAAACACCTGGACATATTGGAAGTGAATGAAGTGATCGAAGAAGAAATGAAGAAAAGTGTCATGCAAGAATATCTCCAAAGACTTAGACTTGTGCAGCAGCTAAAACTGAATGGAAGAAATAGGTTTCAATCAATTAATACATGGGCAGTTGCATTATTGTGGGACAGTGCAGGTATTATCAGTTGGAGAAAAGAAGAGTTACAGAGGTTGGACCAAAAAACTGAAGAAACTACTCACAATACATAGAGCATTCCACCACAAGAGCAATGTCAACAAGTTGTGTCTAACCAGGCACAAAGGTAGAGGCAGAGTTACCTTCTCAAATCATACCAGCTCATAAGGGCCAGTCTTCCAGTTTCTATGGCGTATATATTCCTCACCTGCACGAGACACCAGTCCATCACAGGATTACTCATTTTTGCTAGCTGAGTGGACTGGAGCAATGTGAAATGAAGTGTTTTGCTGAAGAACACAATGCATTGCCCAATACAGGAATCAAAGCCACAATCTTACAATCGTAAGTCCAACAACCTAACCATAAGTCACATACCTCAACCAGGTACAAAGGTGGGTGAGGGCTAATCAGCTGTCAAAGTTGTGTATGCTCAGAAAAAAATAGCTTGGGGTGGTATATCAGGAGAGCCTCTGCTCGTTCAGGTGAGAATATCAGATAGTGTCAGAGTAGAGACTAGCACAAAGACAGAAGAGAACAAGGCAAAAAGAATAGTAAGGAAGGAAAATGGAAATGGAATGGTAAAAAGGATTCACAGATAGTTTATGTCAGAGATGAGCAGGAATGCAAACACCAATGGAAGGTGGCACTGGCTAAGGAAGAGTAACTTGAAATGTATAAAAGAATAAGCTGGTTCCCATGCATTTCCTTGAAGAGAAGATTACATTCTTATCAACATCACCTATTCCTATGGAAGGTATAATTTGTAATCTTCGAAACATATGTTGGAAATAAAAGTATTCAGTTAAAATATGCGTTTTACTCCATTTACTAAATTTATATATACTCAAGTACCCAAAATAATAAGGAGTTTCTACCTCATAAACAGGAGTTACACCACAGTCATTTTGTGATCTTTGCTACCCTGGTATCTATTAACCAATTTATTTTGTCCGAGTTAATTATTAACTAGGAGAAAATAAATACATATAATATAT
>NC_068998.1:38856138-38862075 GCF_001194135.2 Octopus bimaculoides
TATATATATAAACGAACTTTAAAAGTGTGAAACGTGTTGGTATTTTACAAACGAAAATGTAAATTTCAAATGCAGCATACCTGTGAAAACAGATTGAAAAGATTGGATATTTATTCTTAGAAGATGTAAAAATGGGGTTACCAGCAGGTGGTTATGGAGAGTTAAACCCTGTACATTTCAGGTACTGGCTGAGTGCTCTGTACCATTAAGTTAAATGGTCACTGTCAATTTTAGCTTAATGGTATGGAACACCCAGCAGATATCTGAGAAGTACGGGGGTCTGATTCTCCATAGCCACCTGCTGGTAACATTTTCTGTTTTCTAAGGGTAAATACCCAATTTTTCTTGGCTGTTTTCACAACTATACTGCATTGAAAACTTACTTCATTGTTTGTAGTATATATATGTCATATATATATTCTTTTACTTGTTTCAGTCATTTAACAGCAGCCATGCTGGAGCACCACCTTAAATGTTTTTTAGTTGAAGAAATCAACCCCAGGACTTATTTTTGTAAGCCTAGCACATATTCTATCTGTCTCTTTTGTCAAACTACTAAGTTATGGAGACGTAAACACACGAACATCAGTTTCAGTTTCCATCTACTAAATCCACTCACAAGGCTGCGGTCAGCTTGATGCTATAGTAGAGTACACTTACCCAAGGTGCCATGCAGTGGGACTAAACCCGGAACCATGAGGTTGGGAAGCAAGCTTCTCACCATACAGCCATACCTGTGTATGTATATATACTGTGTGTATGTATATATACTGTGTGTATGTATATATACTGTGTGTATGTATATATACTGTGTGTATATATATATATGTGTGTGGGTGTGTGTGAGTGTAAAATATATATATTATATATATATGTGTGTGTGTGTGTGTTTATATATGTATTGATATATTTATATGTATATATATATATATATATATATATACACACTTCACATAAAATTGATACAAATTAATGGAGTTCTCTCATAGACTGATACAGGAGAATAAATCACTTTATGTATGTATACAGGCATGTGATATGTGTGTGTATATATATAACAAAAAAAAAAACGACAATTATATCCAAATACCAAGGAAAAAATCCTTACCCCATCATTCTAAGAAAATATTTAAAACTAAGTAAAATAAAAATTCCTATTAACAATCTTTTATATTGTGAAATGAAACCAAAATCAATATCATTATTGAAAAATACACAAATTACATAAATGTTATGAACATCTTTCAATGTGTGGTTCATCTTTAACAGAAAAAATAAGTTTTGTTTTTTGATGTATGTAATGTGTTTTTTTATTATTCTCTCTTTCTTCACGTTTTCTCCTTTTCCATCTCTGAGCTGAGCTGGAAGAATTATTAGCACATTGGGAAAAATGTTTAGCAGCATTTCATCCATCTTTACATTCTGTGTTCAAATTCTGCTGAGATCAGCTTTGCTGTTCATCCCCTCAGGGTCAAAAAAAGAAGTCCCAATTGACTACTGAGGTTGATGCAATCAATTTACTAGCACCCTCACACAAAATTTCAGACCTTACTCTTTTACTTGTTTCAGTCATTTGACTGTGGCCATGCTGGAGCACTGCCTTTAGTCAAGCAAATCGACCCCGGGACTTATTCTTTGTAAGCTTAGTACTTATTCTATTGGTCTCTTTTTGCCGAACCATTAAGTGACAGGGACATAAACACACCAGCATCGGTTGTCAAGCAATGCTAGGGGGACAAACACAAACACACAAACATACACACACACATACATATATATATATATATATATATACATATATACAATGGGCTTCTTTCAGTTTCCATCTACCAAATCCACTCACAAGGCTTTGGTCGGCCCAAGGCTATAGTAGAAGACACTTGCCGAAGGTGCTACGCAGTGGGACTGAACTCAGAACCATGTGGTTGGTAAGCAAGATACTTACCATACAGCCACTCCTGCGCCAATAGTAAAAAGAATTATTATTATTATTATTATTATTATTATTATTATTATTATTATTATTATTATTAAGGTGGTGACCTGGCAGAAATGTTAGCATGTCAGGCAAAATGCCTATCAGCATTTCGTTTGTCTTTGGCAAATTCTGCCAAAGTCGACTTTGCTTTTCATCCTTTCAAGGTGGATAAATTAAGTACCAGTTGCGTACTGGGGTTGATCTAATCAACTGGGCCCATTCCCCCAAAATTTTGGGCCTTGTGCCTAGAGTAGGAAAGATTATTATTATTATTATTATTATTTGGGGAATTATTCTTTGTTAAAATGTATATTTTTGTAATTTTTTACTTTTTACCTGCTTTTTATGTAACCTCACATTGTATTGTCCTGTACCACACCCAATGTTTTTTGTGAACCCTCAGTGGTTAATAAAGAAAACATTATTATTATTATTATTATTATTATTATTATTATTGCTATTATTATAGCTCTGATAGCATGAAGACATGTTTTTGAATCTCTCTGAAGTATGATGCACTCAAGTATCACCAAACGAAATTTTCAGTGGAGTACTTATATACATATAACTGTAATTGTCTAGGAAAAGCCTGCTCACAATAAATACCTGAGGGTAAACATCATAAGAAAAGAAAAAAGAATTTTGTTTTGCAAAATTAAAAAATTTTGTTTACACATAATGTTTTTTGCATCTAAAATGGCCACTACACATGATTATGCTACAAAACTAAACACTACATTGGCAAAAAAAAAAATCCGAAAAAACAAAACAAAACAAAACCCACAAAACAATCGATATAAACTCAAAATATGCAACTGAGTGTACAAGAAAATGAACAGTTTAGTGAATTATTAATAGAAGAAAATGACCAAATATTCAAATAAGAAATCTTGAAGGCAGCAGCAGTAATAACAGTAATGATAGCGTTTGTGACTTTTACATAATTTCAAATCCTGTGGTCTGTTTGTATAACAATCATGCAAAACAAATCTGTGAGTTAACTTGGGAATTCTTGATGAAAATGTAACTTTCATTTAACGAAGGTATTTTCAGCCTGATGAATAGCTAGTGGAGTACCCCTTGTTGAGTAATTATTACTTCTGAGGTTCTGCTAGCTTTGTTGTTGTTGGCACTCCGTCTCTTACGACGTCGAGGGTTCCAATTGATCCAATCAACAGAACAGCCTGCTCGTGAAATTAACGTGCAAGTGGCTGAGCACTCCACAGACACGTCTACCCTTAACGTAGTTCTCGGGGATATTAAGTGTGACACAGTGTGACAAGGCTGACCCTTTGAATTACAGGCACAACAGAAACAGGAAGAGTGAGAGAAAGTTGTGGTGGAAGAGTACAGCAGGGTCGCCACCATCCCTTGCCTGAGCCTCGTGGAACTTTTAGGTATTTTCGCTCAATAAACACTCACAACGCCCGGCCTGGGAATCGAAACCACGATCCTATGACTGCGAGTCCGCTGCCCTAGCCACTGGGCCATTGCGCCTCCACTTCTGCTAGCTAGGAAACATATATAGCTTGGATTTTACTTGTTCCATTCCCTAAATTTGGATTTTTATTTACATACATAGCAACCCCAGTTGCTACCCATGAACTATAAAATAATCTTTTTCATCTTATCAAACTTCAATATGGGATCAATTTACAACCTTCTATGCCAATAAACCCCTATTGTTCCTGACAGTTATTTTTTATACTTTCTACCTTCCGCTTGGAGCTCACTAACTTCCTCCACCTGGATCTTTGGCTCTTTCCTTTAATTATCATTATATATACTCTTTTCTCTTTTACTTGTTTCAGTCATTTGACTGTGGCCATGCTGGAGCACTGCCTTTAGTCGAGCAAATCGACCCTGGGACTTATTCCTTGTAAGCCTAGTACTTATTCTATCAGTCGCTTTTGCCGAACCGCTAGGCTATGGGGACGTAAACACACCAGCTTCGGTTGTCAGATGATGCTGGGGAGACAAGCACAGACACAGACACACAAACATATACACATACATATGTATATATATACATATATACGACGGGCTTCTTTCAGTTTCTGTCTACCAAATCCACTCACAAGATGTTGGTCAGCCCGAGGCTATAGTAAAAGACATTTGCCCAAGATGCCATGTGGTTGGTAAGCAAGCTACTTACCACACAGCCACTCCTGCACCTATATATAAACGAATTGTGAGAATGAGTGACCAACATCACATTTGGTGGATAAATATTCTTCATGGATTAACAGTGCTATCAATGACTTCATGTTAAAACAATTTCCACAATTTTTCAACCAATCTACTTTAAAATATTGGCACCTGCCTCCGTTTTGGATGAGAATTCATGAGGTTACATGAAATTATATGGGACTTCTGTGTATCTATCAATTTTGAAGTCCCACATAACCTTGTGTAATCTCATGTAGTCCCTTCCATAATAGAGGCAATTATCAACATTTTAAAGTGGATTGTTTGAAAAATTGTGAAAATTTTGTTCCACATGAAACCATTGGTTAATCCAAAAATAAAGTAAGTGTGTGTGTGTGTGTGTGTGTGTGTGTGTACATACATATATGTTTAAGCATATATCTTCCAGTCATGACCATCTCATCTTTTATTCAAAGATAGAACTTTATTCTTTCCTGTTTTTTACCTTTTAGAACACATGTTTCAACATTTCCTATCTTTATTAAAATGTTTAAATGTGATTTGAAGGAGATTTGACCATTATTTCTGTCCAGTTGAAGAATTATATAAAGGAACTTCTACTCAGTCACAACTCAGAAAACTTTCTGCCACAGCTTGCCAAAGTCTGATATGCTCAATGTAACTTGAACAAATTCCCAAGATATAAAGAAAAGCAGTACAATATTTAATGTCTTTCTTTTTATTTCTTACTTGTTTCAGTCATTCGACTGCGGCCAAGCTGGAGCACTGCCTTGGAGAATTTTTTTTGTTGGACAAATCAACCTTTGTACTAATTTTTTTAAAGCCTGGTACTTATTCCACAGCCTCTTTTGCTGAACACTCCAGCATTGGTTGTCAAGTGGTGGCGTGGAGACAAACACAGATACAAAGACACACACACACACACACACACACACACACATACACACACATGTACATATATATATATATATGACATGCTTCTTTCAGCTTCCATCTACCAAATCCACTCACAAGGCTTCGGTCGGCCAGAGGCTATAGCGGAAGATACTTTCCCAGGGTGTCACACAGTAGGACTGAACCTGGAGCCATGTGGTCGGGAAGCAAGCTTCTTACCACACATCCATGCCTGCACCTATATGTATCTATTAATTCTTGATATGTTCTGTCAGGTGCAAACTTGAATGTCCGATTGCTGTTGTTTTTCTGTCATTGGAAAAAAACTTCCTTCATTTAGAGTGAAAATCAAATAGCAATCAGATATTCACATTTGAATCTGCTAGAATATATTGTGAATGAATAAAAACATTACTGTTCAGATTCTGGCTGTCCTACTGGAACCAATGCAGAATTATTACAATGTTTTCTCTAAAGGACACTGCTAAATTCCCCTGTTGAAATCCTTCCCATGCTCAACAGAATATCAACCAAATAGCAACTAAAACCACTTAATTGAAAATTCCAGGACTGAACGATATCAAATAAAACCTTTAAATTGCTATTTCAAGACAGAACAATATTTGCTGAAACCTTTTAATTGCTTTTGTAAGATTTAATCAATCACAGTTCTCATTATAAAACAAAATTAAAAATTTACTGCTTCAACACAAACTTTCCACTCATTATTTTTCTAATACAATAATTTATCCTGTCATCTCAAATTCTGTGGTTTATTAGTCAAACATACATTAGCCCTGTCGCAGAATTCCATTTCTCAACAATTCTGTCACTTTTAGTTTTTTTTTTCTTATTTATTTCTGCATTTTTCGTTTTCTTTTTTTTTTTTTTTTTTT
>NC_068998.1:38863208-38872135 GCF_001194135.2 Octopus bimaculoides
TAGGAATTTTGGTTCCCAGCGACATGTTTCCAGGTTTAGTCCCATTGTGTGGCACCTTGGGCAAGTATCTTCTACTATAGCCTCAGGCTAACCAAACCTTGGGAGTGAATTTGGTAGACAGAGACTAAAAAAAGCCTGCCATGTGTGTGTGTGTGTGTGTGTGTGTCTTTGTGTCTATGTTTGTCCCTTATGACCAAAGGTGGTCTCAGTTGGGTTGGTATTAAAAAGGTTAATGACTGATAATTACAGAAAGGAAATGAAGTAACCTATTTCACATTAAAAATAATAGAATCTAAAAATAGGTCATTGTAATTGTAACAACCTTAATACTTGTCCTTTGAATGGTATATGACTTTCTAACACATTAGTTAATCCATTAAGCAATCAAGTTGACAACAGTTGCCTCACTTATTCCCAGATTAATTAATTGACATTTGGGATTAGCAAGAACATGATCATTACGATCTTTTGAATTAATGTTGGTTCATATAATTCTAAAGTTTCTATTACCTATTTGGCTGTACAAATATTTTCATCATCATCATCATCATCATTTAGCATCTGCTTTCCATGTTGTCATGCGTTGGACGGTTTGACTGAAACTGGTAAGGTGGAGAGCTGCACCAGGTTCCAGCCCTTCCAAATGCCAACCACTCCAAGAGTGCAATGGGTGCTTTTTATATGCCACCCACATGGGTGCCAGTTACGTGACACTGCCATTGGCCATGACTATGATTTCACTTGGCTTGACAGGTCTTCTCAAGATCATTGTGCATGATACCTCTTATGCCCAACATTTCTCGCAAGAAGTTTACACTCTGCCCAAGGTGCCACATAGTGGGACTGAACCCAGAACTATGTGGTTGTGAAGCAAGCTTCTTACCATAAAACAGTGCCTTAGCTGGCTGAAATTTTTAAGTCAATGTCAACAGCATTCTTGTTTAAGAATAATAAATTTGTACTCTAGAAAAATATAGAGTAAACCATCAGATTACACACACACACACACACATATATATACAGATATATATGTATATATCTATATCTATCTATATGTGTGTGTGTGTGTGTGTGTGTGTGTGTGTGTGTGTGTGTGTATACAGATGCACATAACCATATGCAAATACAAATACAAACATTCTGATGTTAACACACAAGCACACATACATTAGAGACAAATAAAGATCAATGAAAGGAGACACACATACACTCAAACACACACACAAACACACATTCATTAAAAAAATAAATAGATTATTGATTTTTTTCGCCCAAAAGTCTGAACAAGAAAATACTAAAGATGACAGATAGCATTAACATGTATACATCCTGCAATATATACGCATATACATACATACATACGTATATATATATATATATATATATATATATATATATATATATATAGATAGATAAATATATATATATACACAAACACATTTATATGTATGAAGGTGTGTGTGTGTGTCTATCATTCTATATTTGTATATTAAATTTTACTGACATTGTAGCCATTACTTAAAATTTCATAACAGTCAGATATTCTTCAGATGGTATTTTCCATAAAGGAAGCATTTTTTCCTTTATAAAAAAAGGATGGTAATTGGTATAGATGCAGGTATAGAAGTTTGCTCTCCAATCATATGGTTCCAGGTTCAGTCCTGCTGCATGGCATCTTGGGTAAATATCTTCTACTATAGCCTGAAGATGACCAAAGCCTTGTGAGTGAATTTGGTAGACAGAACCTGAAAGAGGCCCTTGGTATACATACATACACACACACACACACACACATATATATATATATATACATGGTACTCAAAGAAGCCTGTCATATGAATTTCATTTCCTATGTTTCTGCCTCAAGGCTTTCACTCTACACATACCATTTAACTGCGGCCATGCTGGAGCATCACCTTAAAGGGTGCTTTAGTCAAAGAAATCAACTCCGGGACTTATTCTTTGTGAGCTTAGTGTTTATCATATTGGTCCTTTTTTACCAAACCACTAAGTTAGAGAGACATAAACACACCAACATCAGTTGTCAAGTGATGGTGGTGGGAACAAACACAGACATAAACACACACACACACACACACACAAACACGCATACACATGAATATATATATATAACAGGCTTCTTTCAGTTTCTGTCTACCAAAGCCATTCACAAGACTTTGGTTAGCCCGAGGCTGTAACAGAAGACACTTGTCCAAGGTACCATGCTGTGGGAGTGAACCCGGAACCATGTGGTTGGGAAGCAAGCTTCTTAGCACACAGCCATACCTGCGACTAGCATAGCATGTTTTTATATTTCTGGTAAGGTCAGCTAAGTTATATTTCACTCTTGTAATAATGTGAAACTGAGTTTTCATAATTATGGTACATCAGACATACTATATCTATCTCATAGATGTGTGTTGTTTCATATTTATGGTAGATCAGCCAGGTTACAATTATCTCACAACTGTGATTACATGAAACTAGGAACTTTTTTTTTTTTTCATAATCATGGTAGATCAGACAGGCTAAAATTCACTGTTGTTATTGCAGAAAACTGTGTGTGGTTTCATAATTATGGTAGATCAATCAGGTTATATTTGTCTCACATTCGTAAATATGTGATGTGCGTTGTTTCATATTTATGGCAGGTCTGACAGGCTATATCTATCTCACAGTTGTGATTATATGAAACTATGAGATGTTTCAAATTATGGTAGACCAGACAAGATATAATTCATTGTTGTAATTGTGTAAAAGAATGTGTTCTTTCATACGTATGGTAGCTCAGCCAGGCTATGTCTATCCCATTGACTGTAATTCTCTGAGAATATTTGATCTTCCATACTTGATGTATCTTCAATCTTGATTTATCTTGTTATATTTACATGAAAGTATGTGCTGTTGGATATTTCTGAAAGATCAAGTTGGTATTATCTTTTTGTTGTAAATACATGAAGTGTATGCTATTTTAAACTTCTGACTGATCACTCAAGCTTCATCCTACTTTAATTATGTTTAAGTGCATGCTATTTTCTACTTCTGTTAGATTAGCCAGGTTTTATCTCATTGCTGTAATTACAAATAAGTGACTGTTGCTTTACACTTCTGGTAGATCAATCCATCTATTTCCCAATGCTGTGATTATGTGAGAATACATATTTCCATGCATCTGGAGACCTCATGAGTGTTTTGTGCATTTGGTTTCTCAGTCAGGCTTAATTTCATCATTATGATTATGTGAAGGCAACGCTCTGGCAGAATTGTTAGCACATCAGACAAAATGCTAACAGTGCTTGGCAGCATTTCCTCTAACCCTCTATCTTCTGAGTTCAAATGCCACTGAAGTCAACTTTACCTTTCGTCCTTTTGGGACCAATAAAATAAGTACCAGTTGGACACTGGGGTTGATGTAATTGATTTACCCACTCCTTTAGAATTGCTGGCCTTGTGCCATAATTTGAAACAGTGATTATATGAAAGTTTGTTTCATACATCTTTCAGACTCACCCAACTTTATCTGAACACCATTGCACGAAAATGTATGCTTCATATGTAACAACACACATATCTTTTATCTTTAACTCTTTAGCAATTAAACCAGTCATATCAGGCACAAATATTCTACATGCTTTAAGTTAAAACTAGCCAGATCTGGCTTCTCACAGCTACTCTAGAATGTTAGCTTAAGCATTATTGAAAGCTCAAGGCTACAAGGCTACTCAGGGTAAATTCAAAACAATGTGAACAAGCAAACTTTACATTTGAGAAAGTAATCTGAACACTAAAGGGTTAATCTTTTATTTATTTCAGTTGTTTTACTACAGCCATGCTGGAGCACTGCCTTGAAGGATTTAGGCAAAACAAACTGACACAAGACTGTATTCTTTTTAAGACTGGTACTTACTCTATCAGTCTCTTGTGTGAAATCACTATGTTATAGGAATGTAAACAAACCAACACCAGTTGTCAAGTGCTGGTGGAGGGACAAACACAAAAATACACATGCACACTGATATATATATAATGGGCTTCTTTCAGTTTCCACCTACCAAATCAACTCACAAGGCATTGGTCAGCCTGGAGCTATAGCAGAAAACACTTGCCCAAGGTAACACAGTAGGACTGAATCAGGAACCATGGGGTTTGGAAGTAAACTTATTACCACACAATTATCATCATCATCATCACCATCATCATTAACATCCATTTTCCATGCTGGCATGGGTTGGAGGGTTTAGCTGACCAGTAGGGAGCTGTCTAGAATCTAACTATCTGTTGTGGCATGGTTTCTATAGCTGGATGCCCTTCCTAAAGCCAACCACTTAACAGAGTGTGCTAGGTGCTCTTTACATACCACCAGCAGAGGTGCATTTACGTGGTACTGGCATAGGTGTGTTAATGCAGCACTGGCACAGATGCTTTTTAAGTGGCACCAGCACCTAAAAGAACAAGCCTGCTTGTGGGGAAGACAGTGATTTGACTTAGCTTGACATGTCTTATCAAGTACAGCAAATTTCCACATCTCCCGGTGCCTTCTCATTTCCTCAGTGAGGCCCAACATCCAAAGATTCTTTCTCACCACTTCGTCTCATGTCTTCATGGGTCTATCCCTTCCATAGGTACCCACTACACTTGGACCTCAGCACTTTGTTATGCAGCTGTCCTCATCCATATGCATCACATGACCAAACCAGCACAGCCTTCTCTCTTACACACAGCAATGCTTCTGTCAGATCAATCAGACCATATTTGATTGCTGTAATTAAACAAAATCACCATATAATTTCATGTAGTTGGTAAACAAGTCATTCTTAATCTTATTTACTATAATTCAACATGTTTCCATGGAATATAACTTATTTTCATTTTTAATGTAATATATAAAAAAATTACAACATCAATATTCCATATTTTTCTGTTGACCAGAGTCAACAAGACTCTGATGAGAATCCAATCAGATTCAAAAATCAATTAAGGTTGTTCATCTTTTTTTTTTATAGGCACAGGTGTGGCTGTGAGGTAAGAAGCTTGCTTTGTAACCACATGGTTCTGGGATCAGTCCAACTGCATGGCACCTTGAGCAAGTGTCTTCTACAATAGCCTCAAGCCAACCAAAGCCTTGTAAGTAAATTTGGTAGGCAGAAACTGAAATAAGACCATAATATGTATGTGTGTATGTATGTATGTATGTATGTATGTATGTATATATATGTATATCAGTCAGCAGTTCATATATCTTCAAAAGAAGCACATGCTGAAACATTAAAGCAGTAGCATATTTAGTAGATTGTTTGTAGCTGCTCTGAGACTGATCCTTGGCTTTGCACTTGTAAAGCCCTCAGTCTAACAAGTCACCTATACAACTAAGAGTGTTATAGGTGTGAGACCAATGGGAACTCCCTGCCCATAACAAACAACCTTCTAAATATGTGTGTGTGTGTGTGTGTGTGTGTGTGTGTGTCTTCATTTGTCTCCTGCTTGTCAACCAGTGTTTGTTTATTTATGTCCCCTGTAACTTAGCAGTCTGGCAAAAGAGACCAGAAAAAGTACCAGACTTAAAAAAAATATACTGGGGTTGATTCATTTGATTAAAAATCCTTCAAAGCAGTGCCCCAGCATGGCCACAGTCTAATGACTGATACAAGTAAAAGATACTTTTGTTGTACAGAGTACTTATTGAGCGATCATTCCGTAGCCATACTTTTCACATCACGCACTTTTTAGTATTTTAATAAAGACATGGTAGTTCCATATGAACTTACGCTTAAGGAAATGGTTCTTGAAATTACAATCATTCTTTCTAACGTAATTTCCTTTACATTTTTCAGTACGATCTTTGGATATAACGTTAGCTCAGTAGACGATTGCCTTATTTAGCATTGTCTGGAGTTTTCCTTCTTCTTGCAATAACATTCTTGTTCCTGAATGTTGTCCTCTTTAAAGAGTTTGTCTTTTCTAATATTAATGGTATTCCTGTAGCTGACAGCTGAAGAAGGCTTCCTGACAAACTTGAAGAAATTCCTACCCCAAGAGGATTGCGAGAAATGTGGAATGAATTACTTTGGAATTAACAATAGTAATTTCAAGAACTATTTCTTTAATCACAAGATAAGTATACAATCGCATACTAGGAAAAGAAATGTGCCATAGTTTACAATCCAATATTCTAAAGACAAGATAGGTTCAACTCTCTCTCTCACTCTCTCTTTCTCTTCCTCTATATATATACATATATATACACACACACACTTATGTATGTATGTATGTATGTATGTATGTATGTATGCATGTATGTATGTATGTATGTATGTATGTATGTACGTACATATGTATGTATGTATGTTTGTATAAGTAAATTGGATAACATTTGGAGAGGTGACTATAGAATTCATTTGAGAATATAAGTTTAAGTGAAGTGTTTAAAGTGTGTTTACTTCCATATAACCTTTATGTCAGCATAAGCACTTGTTTAAATAAAAAAATGTATGTATGTACATACATATGCATCTATGTATGTATGTATGTATGTATGTATGTATGGCTGTACGTATGTATGTATGTATATATGTACGGCTGTACGTACGTATGTATGTATGTATAGTGTAAAGAAAATTAACATTAAATAAGACAAATAAAAGAACACCGTAAGATCAAAGTTTGATAAACATTTTTGACACTTTAACAGAAGGACTGTGTTAACATTTTGGACATTAGTCCATCATCAGAAGGAAATCAAGGATGATGTATACTGGGTGTGAGAAAGAGAAATAGTTTACTCTCTCAAAAATACCATTTTTTTTTTTGTTCTACTCTTAATTTATTTTTCTTCTTTACCATGTGTGTAATATCTGGCACTTCAACTCTTCATGTCACAGATTTTATCAATTTCTAGGACATGTATAACTTTCTGAACGTTCTACCAATTTCTCCAGACCTTTTACCATGGTTATGTAATTTTTGACCAATTTCTTTTATTTTTCATCTTCTTGAAGAATCCAAGCAATTTTCTTTATTTCTAAGTTTAGCTTAAATTGTCCCTTTGGCAAGTGTCTTCTACCATAGCCTTGGGCGAACCAAAACCTTGTGAGTGAATTTGGTAAACAGAAACTGAAAGAAGCCCATTGTGTGTGTGTGTGTGTGTGTGTGTGTGTGTGTGTGTGTGTGTGTGTGTGTGTGTGTGTGTGTGTGTGTGTGTGTGTGTGTATTTGTGTGTCTGTGTTTGTACCCCTACCATCGCTTGACAACCAATGTTGGTGTGTTTACATCCCTGTAACTTAGAAGACTGATAGAATAAGTACTAGGCTTACAAAGAATAAGTCCTGGGGTCGAGTTGTTCGACTAAAGGCAGTGCTCCAGCATGGCCATAGCCAAATGGCTGAGACAAGTAAAAGAAAAGAATAAAAGAATTATTATTATTGCATGAGAGAACAGTGCATGCCGTCAAAGTGACACAGGGATAGAAATACATGAAGCCCAATATATCCCTCATGACTATCCATCTGATAAGGGTACACCAGGTGCATGCATTACAACCATATGTGTGCAACTTGGTGATCTCATATCATGATAAATAGTGCATGGCTTTGTAGGTGGGGGCCCAGTTAAAATTTTCTTCAGGTTGAGTATCCCATCCCACTCAAAAGGTCCTCATTTTACTATCATTACTATTATCTATATAATAATCTGCTTGTTCGTTTGCATGTTACACATTAATTAGTTAGTTAGAGAGGTGGGGTGGAGTGAGTGAGAGGTGGAGTGAGTGAGAGAGAGAGAGAGAAGGGAAGTGAAGAAAGAAGAGAGGAAGAAGTAGAGAAAGGTGATTAATATTAAAACACTGAGGTCACATGGTCAGTTGAAGAACAAGAGAAAATGACGACAATGTGCGGTGGGGTGGGGAGGAATACTTATGTGGATAAAATGTTAGCTGAAGGGAAAGATAGATAGAGAGAGATGGACAGGGAGGCAGTTATATTGACAGAGAGAGAGAGGGAGAGAAGGGGAGAGAGCGATGCAGGTGGTGGTGGTGTGTTGATATTTAAAAGTTTTTTTTTTTTATTGAACTAATGATTTTATAGCAGCCATTGTATACACATAAGTGCAATTATTTATTGTCTGCTCGATTAAAAAAAATGATATTAGTTTATAAGGGTTAATTTAATCTAAGCTCTGGACTCATAAGAAACAAGGTTGCAAGCTGTCCGAGGAAAGGATGTGCAGATATAGAACACGGATCAGTGGGGGAACAGTGAGACGATATGATAAAAAGAGGAAAAAGACAACACTGATGGAGACATGAGGAAATGAATGTAGATGAGCATCAAGAGTATTTAAAGAAACCTAAACTATGAATGCTATAAAAATACAAATCATCCTTTCTTTCTTAAATAGATCTTCTTAATATTTTCCATTCAATGCAATTTCCTCATGTCCCATTAGTTATAATTATAATTATTATTGTTATTATTATTATTATTGATTTCAAATTTTGGCACAAGACCAGCAATTTCAGGAGAGAGGATAAGTCAATTACATCAATCCCAGCACTCAACTGGTACTTATTATTATTATTATGATTATTTTTATTATTATCATTATTATTATTATTATTATTATTATTATTATTATTATGGCAGTGAACTGGCTGAACTATTAACACAACAGGTGAAACACTTAGCAGTATTTCATCCATCACTAAGTTCTGTGTTCAAACTCCGCTGAAATACTGGGGTCGATGTAATCGACTAGTCCCCTCCTGCAAATTTCAGACCTTGTGCCTTCAGTTGAAAGCATTATTATTATTATTATTATTATTATTATTATTAATTTGTATCATCAGTATTTTGCTTTTTTGTTCTGGTTCTTGTGCTCATGGCTTTGATTATAAAGCATGCATGTACACACACACACACACACACACACACACA
>NC_068998.1:38872233-38883364 GCF_001194135.2 Octopus bimaculoides
ATAAAACACCTTTCACAACAAAGTTTTTGGGGTTTTTTTTTTTGGTTGAGATCAAATCTATCAGAAAATTTATTGAACATTTTTGTTTTCCTGAAGAATTTTCCTTTCATTTTTTTCAAAATAAATAATAATTCTTAATTGTTTGTATCTCTTTAAAGAACTTTTTTTAAATATTGTTTATGATAAAATTTTATTGCATTTAATTTGAATTTAAATATTTTCCTTCTAGTTTGAATTTGAAAATGTCTCTTTTCTTTTTCAGTTTTACTTTTTGTCAACCGCAATTTTCTTCTTATTTGTTCTTTATAAAGTTTTAATTCAAATTCAATAATTCAAAAATATTATAATAAAATGCTGATGTTTTTGAACCAAAGAAATTGTCAGGAAAAAATTACAATAGTGTGTTTATTCCAAAAGTTCACCTTAAAATTAATGGAAATTCTAATCTTCTGCTATCCCAGAAAATTTTCAAACATACTCCCTAGCACCAAAATCTGGTGATAGGCCTACTCATAACAGTAATAAATAGGATTAATAATTATAAAAACTCTTGATGTTCCATAGTAACATGACAAGTGAATGTTCTTAGTTTTCACAGTTAACATTTAGAATAAGCAGCAGAACGATCCCAATCTATGGAGTAAGGGTTTATCCTCATTAACCCCTGGTCTACCAGAGAAAATGTATGCCACTAATTACCAACTGGGTCCAATGGACCCAATATTTTTCTTTTAATTAAATTTTATTCAGACTACCACTATTTCTTAGCTACATTATAAAGCAACTATAAAAACTGAAATGGGTCCATTGGACCCATTGGTAGATAGAAGGATTAATAACTTTAAAATATTAATATTGGTTTCAAATTTTGGTAGAAGGCCAGAAATTTAGAGGTACGGGTGAAGTTGATTACACCAACCCCAGTGCTTAACTGGTACTTATTTTATCAACCCTGAAAGGATAAAAGGCAAAATTGACTTCAGTGGAATTTGAACTCAGAACAATTCTGCCAGCTCACCATCCTACTTAACACCTTAATATTAAAATAGTAGTTTCAAATTTTGGCACAAGGCTGGCAGTTTTGGAGAGGGGCTAGAGTCAATTATATTGACCCCAATGCTCAGTAGGCACTTATTTTATTGACCCTGAAAGGTGTGCTAGTGATTCTGCCAGCTTGCCACTCCAATGTTAATATTAAAATATTAATATTGCTTACAAACCACATGGTTCCGGGTTCAGTCCCACTGCGTGGCACTTTGGGCAAGTGTCTTCTACTATAGCCGACCAAAGCCTTGTGAGTGGATTTGGTAGACAGAAACTGAAAGAAGCCTGTCGTGGTGAGTGAAATTGTTGTAAATAGAATTATGAGCTTTCACCATATATTGACTTTAGAAAATTGTCTAATATAAGCCCCTATAATAGAAAAAAAACAGGCGTTAGTACAAGTACTACTGCCTATTGCTATTTTTTATATTCAATATATGGTGAAGACCCATAATTCTGCTTTCCAACGACATGGTTCTCGGTTCAGTCCCACTGCATGGCACCTTGAGCAAGTCTCTTCTACTATAGCCTCAGACTGACCAAAGCTTTGTGAGTGGACTTGGCAGCTGGAAACTGAAAGAAGCTAATCGTGTGTGTGTGTGTGTGTGTGTGTGTGTGTGTTGTGTGTGTGTCTGTGTGATTTTGTGTCTGTGTTTGTCCCCCGCTACCACTTGACAAGCAATGTTGGAGTGTTTATGTCCCCGTAACTTAGCAGTTTGGCAAAAGGGGACAACAAAATAAGTACCAAGCTTTAAAAAAAATAAGTTCTAGGGTTGATTCATTCAAAAATGAATTCTTCAGAGTGGTGCTCCAGTATGGCCACAGTCAAACACGATTGAAACTAGTAAAAGGCAAAAGATAAAAGGTTATAATTAATATTATAGTAGGCATTTTATTTTGTTATCTTTAGGGTTTTTTTTGGTGATCATGAACTGCTATGCTAAGTTTATAATTCTTACATTGTTTTAAGTGAATGCTAAACTGTTTTCAGTTAAATTGCTTCCATGAGTTTTTGTGCCACACTGATAAAGAAAATGCTTATGTAAGAAATGGAACAGAGTAAGAAATGAAACAACAGTGAAATATTTTATTTAATTTTTGATTTAAACAGCATAGACAAACAACTTTTTCCAAACTAGCAACACTAACACATTAGCTTTGTTGGAATAGCTTTATGAAATTATTCCTTTAATGTTTTTTATTCCTTGAATGACTATACTTTGGTTTGAAAACTTTAATCTGATCCTTGAATTGGAAATTATATTAAAAATATTCTGCAGTTGTTACAATCATATTTACTCATAATAATGAAGCTCTGTCTAAAGACTCAAAAGGAATGTCAATAAATTCAATAAAGCACTAAAGTGGATATCAAAAATACAGACTCAAAGAAAAGTGATTGGATGATGTGCATTAATATCGGTTTCAATTTTTGGCACAAGGCCAGCAATTTCAGGGAGAGGTAAGTTGATTATATCAACCCCAGTGCTCAACTGGTACTTTTTTTATTGACCCCGAAAGGATGAGAGGTAAAGTAGGCCTTGGTGAAATTTGAATGCAAAATGTGAAAAGAGACAAAATGACTATGAAATCTGTAAAATCAAAAGCTATTAAACTATTTTACAATGTTAAGTTTGTCAACAAAAATTCCTGAAATATGCATATACATCCATTATCTACTTTTCCATCTTCGATTGCCTTGTTGTTGTTCACATTAGACATATTCAGATATGAAACATCCTAACAAATCTGTGCTGGCAATAATTTCCATAGAAAATCTGTAGAGGCAACTTAAACATGGTGAACTCCCCTGTCGTAGACAACAAGTGAAGGTTCCATAATTCCCTACTGAACAACCTGCACAGATGACCTATTTATAGTGACCAAATGTTTGTGCTGTGCAGTAGCTCACACTCTCCATTAAATCAACATTTATTTCTTTATTGCCCACAGGGGACTAAACATAGAGGAGACAAACAAGGACAGACAAAGGGTTTAAGTCGATTACATTGACACCAGTGCGTAACTGGTACTTATTTAATCGACCCCGAAAGAATGAAAGGCAAAGTCGACCTCGACAGAGTTTGAACTCAGAACGTAAAGACAGACAAAATACCGCTGAGCATTTCGTCCGGCGTGCTAACGTTACCTGAACAGGTGCTTTCAGAGTAACATGAAATGAATTGTTTTGTTCAAGAATACAACTTACCACTCACTCTGAGAACTGTGAATAGAACACCCTAACTACTAGGCCTCAAACATACATAGATAGATAGATACACATTACCAACCCTGTTGAAGATATGCCTATGTTGATGATTCATTTTCACAGTACCAAAAGGTAGTTAGAGCTGGCCACCATGTTTCAGTGGGACATTGGAAAGAATTTTAGTTAGGATGTATGTTCGTAGTAGTTAGACAATCAAGGAAAGATTGTTGACTTAACAAAGAATATGGATATATATATATATGCATACACACATACATACACAGGTACACATATACATGCACACACACATACATACACAAATGATTAATATGTACATACCAGATGTCAGACGCGTTATGGAGCCGCTGCTATAATCCATTTTCCAAAGGCTTTTCTGTTTTCAGAAGTGTCTCAGCAGTGGTCTCATGAAGCTCCTTCCAGAGTTCCTCATGAGAAGTGCGTGAGGTCGGCAATGTCTCAATCTTGTAATGGTAATGCACTGATCCAAACATTTTGTGTTGTTATGATTCTATATATATCTGACGTTCAAATCTCAATCAATTAAATTAATATTGGCTTCAAATTTTGGTGCCAGGCCAGTAATTTCAGGAGAGGGGACTGGTCAATCACATCAACCCCAGTGCTTAATTGGTGCTAATTTTATAGACTCCTGAAAAGATGAAAAGCAAAGTCGAACTCAGACCATATAGACGGATGGAATGCTGCTGAGCGTTTTGCCCAGCTGCAAAGAATTTAGACAGCTTGCTACCTTAATCAATTAAAATAATATTAATAACCAATAAGTTCACATCCATAATCAATAGGTTAATATCCGTAACCAATAATTTACTATCAATAATCAATAAAATATAAACACAGGTCTAGAGAACAAAACCTTTTGAAAATTGTTTTGATAATTGTATGTTACTTTATACATTTTTGAGGTATTAGTTTGGAATATCAAAAAAGCTCTTTCCCATTACCTAAGGTTTTGACACAATTTAATGATCAAATATACCATCATTTGTAGGTAAGTCCACATACGGTAGGACAAAATGAAACTTTAGTGAGAGTGGTCACTAATTTAAAGTAGGAAAGTGTTTGTGACAAAGTCCATTAAATGTGCTTTTGAGAAGCATGTGTAATGAATGCCAGAAGGTAGTTTTTAAATGAAACATTGTAACTTTATTAAAATAGAATTGAATGCTGACAAGTAGTAAAAGTGTGTAGCTTGTATGTATATGTGAGTCAGGTAAAGTATTATAACTTACTTTTGCACAAAATGATTCTGTTGGAAGCCATTGTAAGCTAATAGGAACAAAGCTAGCTTAAACGAAAATATACAGTTCTTTATGAAGCAGAGTTGTGGCTGATGTCATCCAGACCTTTCAGAAGCAAAGTTAGCATAAATAAACTAAATTGTTCAGGTGACAAGTTGAGAGCCAATATAACTCCAAGTTGGCGGAACGAAGTTGGTGGTCAAAAACCAGAAGCTGTTTCATATTGAAAGAACTGTTGGATCTGTGCTATTTTTTTCACCAACTGCTTAAAAACAGGGCAGTTCTCTGCTTGGGCAGAGAACTGCCTTTTGTATTCCTATGTGTCCAGCCCTGATTTGCTGGAGTATGTGATAGCACAACTGTACTGTGCCACGGCAACACAAACAGCTTTCCTGGCTCACTACAAAACTGATACAAATGGATTTGGCTCTTTATTTAGCAAAAATAAAATGGCACGAGTGCAACTGAAAGGTAAGAAAACAGATTTTTAGGAGGGCTCTATTCATTTTTTCGATTCAGCACCTCAAAATCTTTTCTTTTTCACTTGGAACTCTTTCACTTATGGGAACTCTTTCACTTGATGGATCATCCAGCAGTAATCAGCCATCATACTGACATTCCATCTTCCCTGACATCTTTCTATCCTCTTTATGTCTTGGTGAAACCTTTCCCCCTCCTCCTTATTCATATCGCCCAGACTTCCCAGAAAGAAATCCAGTAGGGATATATAAGCATATCCCTACTTGGCCATTCTTTTTAGACCAATGGCGGTTCCTGGCTCTACTGTCCAATTCACACAAGGAACAAGGAAACTCTGTGTAGTCTGACTGTTGTCCAAGCAGCATGCAATGTTTCCTTCATGATCACTGAATCTTTATCAGCATTACTATTTATGCCTTCAGACTCAAATCTCAAGTGTATGGTTTAAGTGTATGTTTAAGTGTATGTTTTAAGTGTATGTTTCCTGGTAGTGATGGGCCGATGGGCCTGGAATATCTGGTCCATGGGCAACAAATCACAATGCAAATGGTCGGTTTGGATAAATAATGTTTTCCCATTCTTTGAATTATGTCCCCTATACTTTACATTAACAAAGGTAGCAATCAGCACTGATTTTTTTGGCTCCCTCCATATCACTGGACCCCTAAAATCAAATGACTTTGTACATTTTGTCCATTGTCTTAGTTCTTCAATACAAATTAAGCAGGCCTGATAAGAAGCCCTCTTCTTATCTTGCTCTCCTAATTTCACACCAAAGTAGGCACAATAAGATATTTTGACAAACTTAGGCGCAGGAGTGGCTGTGTGGTAAGTAGCTTGCTTACCAACTACATGGTTCCGGATTCAGTCCCACTGCGTGGCACTTTGGGCAAGTGTCTTCTACTATAGCCTTGGGTCGACCAAAGCCTTGTGAGTGGATTTGGTAGATGGAAACTGAAAGAAGCCTTCGTATATATGTATATGTGTGTAAATATATATATATATATATATATATATATGTGTGTGTGTGTGTGTTTGTGTGTCTGTGTGTGTGTCCCCCAACATCACTTGACAACTGATGCTGGCATGTTTGCTTCTCCGTGACTTAGCGGTTCGGCAAAAGAGACTGATAGAATAAGTACTAGGCTTACAAAGAATAAGTCCTGGGGTCGATTTGCTCGACTAAAGGTGGTGCTCCAGCATGGCCGCAGTCAAATGACTGAAACAAGTAAAAGAGTAAAACAAGTAAAGAGTATGGAAATAATTTAAATAAAAAAAAAAAGAAAGAGATACGTTTTAACCTCGGCAATGTAACCTTGTAAAGTGGGTCTGTCTCTCTTTACTGCTTGTGAATGACTGAAGTCATAGTGCTACAGTCACTTCTCTGTAGCTGAAATGATCTAAGCATTGCCAGATGCATATTTTTAAAATTGACACCTATTAGTTATACTGTTATAGTCTATTTAAGTATGGTAATTATTAGTAACAATAAAAGACAATAGTCAAGTTCAGGCATAATGGTAATATGCAATGATCAATTTTGTGAAGAAACTGTACATGGTAGGATAATTTCTTTGAAACTTTTGATATCACAGGTAAAAATTATCAGTTTCATCCAATAAATGTGAAACAAATTTTTGGTTGCAGACCCGTTTAATCATTAATATTAATACCAGTAATCAATAAAATAACTATTCATAATCAATAAATTAATAACAATAACTAGTAAAATAAACATCAATAATTATTAAAATTGATATCGATAATCAATAAACTAAATATCAGTGATAAAAATAATTAATGTTGGTAATTAATTGTTTACTATTAATTACTAATGGTTTACTAAATAAATAAGAGTAATTATTAAATTTAGTATTAGTAATTTATACACGAGCAATCAAATAATTAACATCGGTAATCAATAAATTTGCATAAGTAATCTCTTGGAAGAAGTTTTCCTCAAACTATCAATTTATCTGCTTTAGTTTAACTAACTAAGGATGCAGGTGTGACTAAGCAGTTAAGAAACTTGCTTTGCAACCATGTGGTTTTGGGTTCTGTTCCAATGTGCAGCACCTTAGCCAAGTGTCTTCTACTATATATTTCTTTATTGCCCACAGGCGGATAAACATAGAAGGGACAAACAAGGACAGACAAAGAGATTAAGTTGACTACATTGACCCCAGTGCATAACTGGTACTTATTTATTTGAGTCCCGAAAGAATGAAAGGCAAAGTCAACCTTGGTGGAATTTGAGCAGAACATAAAGACAGACGAAATACAGCTAAGCATTTCACTCAGTGTGCTAACAATTCTGCCAGCTCGCTGCCCTATAGCCCCAGGCTAACCAATGCCTTGTGATTGAATTTGGCTGAAGGAAACTGTGTGGAAGCCTATCATGTGTGCGTGTATGTGTGTGTGCATGTGTGTGTGCGTGAGTGCATGTGTGTGTGCCTGTGTGTGTGTGTATGCGTACATGTGTCTGTGAGTGCATGTCTGTGTGCACACGTGTGTACATGAGTGCATGTGTGTGTATGCGTGCATGTGTGTGTTGTGCATATGTATGTGTGTGCGTGTGTGCATGCAGGCTATGGTTGTGTGCTGAGAAGCTTGCTTCCCAACCACATGGATCTAGGTTCAGTCCTGTAGCATGATACCTTGGGCAATTGTCTTCTACTACAGCCCTAGGCTGACCAAAGCCTTGTGAGTGGATTTGGTAGATGGAAACTGAAAGAAACCCATTACATGTATATACATGTGTGTGTGTGTGTGTGTGTGTGTATCTGTGAGTTTGTCTACATCCCCAGTACTTATTCTGTCAGTATAAAAGACTGACAGAATAAGTACTAGAATTAATTCATTTGACTATAAACTCTCTGAGGCAGTGCCCCAGTATGGCCACACTCCAGTGACAGAAACAAGTAAGAAATGATGATAATGATAAAAGATCAATAATTAATAGTTTGCTGTTGGTATTTAATAAGTGTATACAACACTAATTAAATAATTTACCAGCATCAATTAATAAATTTAGTGTCAGTAATTAATAAACGTGTAATCAAATAATTAACATCAGTAATCAATAAATTAGTATAATTTCTTTGAGTAATTTAATTAAAAATGTATTCTCCCACTATTAAATCAATTTAACTGCATCAGTTTAACGAGCTGTAGGCACAGGCTTAGCTGTGTGGTTAAGGAGATCACTTTGCAGACTCATAGCTTCAGGTTCAGTCCCACTGCACAACACCTTGGACAAATGTCTTCTGCTATAGCCCCTCCAGCTGACCAATACCCTGTGAGTGAATTTGGTTGATGGAAACTGTAAGGAAGTGCATCATGCATATGTGTGCATGTGTATGTGTGCATGTATTCGTGTGTGTGTATGTGTATTTTTGTGTATGAGTGAGTGCGTGCATGTCTTTGCGTGTGTCTTTTTGTGAGTGTGTGTGTGTGTGTGTGTGTGTGCGTGTGTGTGCGAGTATGTGTGTGTGTGTTTACTCTTTTACTCTTTTATTTGTTTCAGTCATTTGACTGTGGCCATGCTGGAGCACCGCCTTTAGTCGAGCAAATCGACCCCAGGACTTATTCTTTGGAAGCCTAGTACTTATTCTATTGGTCTCTTTTGCCGAACTGCTAAGTTACGGGGATGTAAACACACCAGCATTGGCTGTCAAGCGATGTTGGGGGGACAAACACAGACACACACACATATAAATATATATACATATATACGACGGGCTTCTTTCAGTTTCCATCTACCAAATCCACTCACAAGGCTTTGGTCGGCCCGAGGCTATAGTAGAAGACACTTGCCCAAGGTGCCACGCAGTGGGACTGAACCCGGAACCATGTGGTTGGTAAGCAAGCTACTTACCACACAGCCACTCCTACGCCTAGGAATTTTTCCCCATGATACAGATTGATAACTGGTGTTGGTTTGGTTACATCCCTGATAACACAAGAAACTGATAAAAAGTAAGCACTGGTGGTCGATTAATTTGACTAAACACTGCAAACTAGTGCTCCAGCATGGCCACAGTCCAATGACTAAAACAAGTGAAAGGTAAAAAGCAAAGGATAAAAAGTTATACCCCACCTTCCTCACCTGTGGCTGTGTTCCTTTTTCTATGTTGGAAATTATTATTTTATTCGGATTTCTTATGTTTTCTCACTTGGTACTTTGTCACACCTCCACCTCATTAGTTTCCCACATAAAATGAGACTATGCTCTGCAACCATCAGACACACACACTGTCACAAAGAATGTCAAATGAAGTTCTATGACATTTGTGGATTTCTCAAGAACAACCTTTTTATTTATAGCCTTTGATGGCTGCTTCATCTGGTTGCCAAGTGAAACGCTGTAAATCAACTAGAAAATTGGCCATTCAAGACTGCTGACTGCTATCACTTGAAATACCTTCTCTTAATATTCCGACAGAAAAATAAGGAGCTCCTAACTACAGCTAAAGAAAGGCTGGAGGAGAATTAACCATTCTATATTCAATTATTACTAATTAGACATGTGTGTGGCTATGTAGTAAGAAGTGAGCTTCACAACCACATAGCTTTGAGTTCAATCCCACAGCATGGCATCTTGAGCAAGTGTCTTCTGCTACAGCCACAGGCCAACCAAAGCCTTCCATGCTTATAAGGTTTATCTCAAACAGGCAGTGCCCCTCAGTAGCACTGCCAGGTCAGGGATTTCTGGAAGTTATCCATAAGCCCCGGCCTGAAAATTCATCTGAAACAGACCAGTAAGTTGATCCTCGTCGATGCCTAGAGTTTCCCCGAGAATGTCGTCACACTTTTCCTCCACTAACCTTCTATAGAACGCTAGAGGGCTGTGAGTGCTTGACAGCACTCAAGGTGCCAAGTGCCCTTCCTTGGTCTATGCTTAATCCAGGATTGCAGCTCAAAGAGGTGAGCTGCGGAAGTGCAACTCTGACAAACGGTGACCACATTTGATCACCATCCAGGAAACACTGGAGATGCCGTAGCCTGAGTGTTTGTCTGCGTATCAGCAACCACAGCATGCTCACCCCTCCATTCAATAATAAATGCCCTAATGCAGTACCAGACAGTGGCTCTCATAGCTTCTCATCTTAACTGATTGGAAGTGTTATCATGTCCATTGTTTTGCCTTGGTATAAAAGATAGGCTACAGTAAATATTCTGCTTAATACCACAGATTTACTTGTCAGTTGCTTGACCTTAACCAGTTGAGCATGTCCCTTAGTGGCTGACAATATGTGCATCTCTGATCAAGAGCAGAAGTAGTGGGGGAGCATCATAGCCATGTGTCGAGAGGAATTCTTTGGGGTTTGGATAATTCAACTCTGGAAACATGGGTGTTTCATTTAACATCCTTAAACAACCCTTGTTCAGGGACCTTTTGAGTAGGATGGGCTAATCGACCTGAAGAAAATTCTAACTGGGCCCCACCTGCAAAGTTATGCACTGTTTATCTTAATATGAGATCACCATGTTATGCACATATGGTTGTGATGCATGTGCCTAGTGCACCCTTATCATAATGGGTATATTGGACTTCGTATATTTTACCTCAGTGTCACTTTGATGGCATGCACTGCTCTCTCACTCACTCAATAAGAAGAAGAAGAAGAAGAAGAAGAAGAAGAAGAAGAAGAAGAAGAAGAAGAAGAAGAAGAAGAAGAAGAAGAAGAAGAAGAAGAAGAAGAAGAAGAAGAAGAAGAAGAAGAAGAAGAAGAAGAAGAAGAAGAAGAAGAAGAAGAAGAAGAAGAAGAATTCCTTCTCTTCTTGAGAGGATAAATCATTTACTTTTAATAATAGTAATGATTTCAAATTTTTGGCTCAAGGCCAGCAATTTTAGAGGGGATTTAAGTTGATTACATCAGCCCCAGTGTTCAACTGGTACTTATTTTCATCGACCCCAAGAGATGAAAAGTAAAGTCAACCCTGGCAGAATTTGAACTCAGAATGTAAAGATGGGCAATATGTCACAAAACATTTTGCCCAGCATGCCAATGATTCTGCCACCTTGTCAATTTTAATAATAATAATAATAATAGTAGTAGTAGTAGTAGTAGTAGTAGTAGTAGTAGTAGTAATAATAATAATAATAATAATAATA
>NC_068998.1:38883374-38889507 GCF_001194135.2 Octopus bimaculoides
AATAGTAATAATAATAATAATAATAATAATAATAATAATAATAATAATAATAATAATAATAATAATAATAATAATAATAATAATAATAATAATCTGCCTAGGAATTCAATCCAGATCACAGCACATGATACACATTAAACATTATTGAAACAAAAATAAAAGAAATATAAAAAAAGTGCAATCAACTTAAACAGAAAAAATTTAATGAATTTACTTTTTTAGCTGAAATTTCTTTAAATATTTAAATATTCAAAAGAAAAACTTGAAATATGCAATGCTAACGAAAAGAACAACAAATAAACAAATCTAATACCTGATGGTTTTTAATTGTTTAAATGCCAATGTTAATCTTCAGAAATCCTTAGAAAGCTGCAATATGACAGATCCTGGACGTGGACAAAGAAAGAAAAGCTTTTAAATCCTTTGGGTCTATTAACGAGGGGTTTATTGGAAAATTTTTCATTTTGGATTAAAAAAAAACCCATTTTATATTCCATGATTTAAAAAATTCTTTCACATCAATCACTCCATGGCTGAGATGATGATTTAAAAAATATATTAACATCCATTGCTCCATGTTTGAGCCTGAGTGGGATGATGATGATATAAAAAATATATTAACATATATTGCTCCATGTTTGAGCCTGAGTGGGATGATGATGATATAAAAAATATATTAACATATATTGCTCCATGTTTGAGCATGCTTGGTTATGATCATGACTTAAAATGTATGTTAACATCCATTGTGCTATGTTTGAGCATGGCAAAGATGATGTGAAAGTGCATGGCTCAGTGGTAAGAGTGTTGGGCTCACAATCATGAAGTAGTGAGTTCGATTCCCGAACAGGACTGTGTTGTGTTCTTGAGCAAGTCACTTTATTTCACATTGGTCCAGTTCACTCAGCTGTAGAAATGAGTTGTGATATCTACTAAGCTGTATCGGCCTTTGCCTTTCCCTTGGATAACATTGGTGGTGTGGAGATAGGAGCCTGGTATGCATGGGTGTCTGCTGGTCTTCCATAAACAACCTTGCCTGGATTGTACCTTGGAGGGGAACTTTCTAGGTGCAATCCCACGGTCATTCATGACCGAAGGGGATCTTTACCCTTTTAATATATACACACCAAATTTTATCTGACCTGTCAACATATACACACTGCATTTATCTGACCTGTCAGTGTAAATAAATTATATCCATCTATCCAGTCAAGAGATCCATCCAATGAAGGCCTTTCATTCCTCATTTATACACAATGTCTAAACATCTACTTAACATCAATGTATTGTGTCTCTCTGCTCATGTATTTATAGGTATATGCATGGGCGACTGCTGGTCTTCCATAAACAACCTTTCACGGACTTGTGCCTCAGAAGGGAACTTTCTAGGTGCAATCCCATGGTCATTCATGACTGAAGAGTCTTTAAGATGGTGATTTAGAAAATATATAAACATTCATTGCTCTATGTTTCAGTATGATTGGAATGTCAATATATAAAGTATATAATAACATCCATTGGTCCATGTTTTAGCATGGTAGGTATGGTAATTTCTTTAATCTGTTATGTTTAGTACAGATACATTCCATGTTGAAATGACTACAGTCTACCCAATAAGTACTATAAAGTAGGCACAGGCTTAGCTGTGTGGTTAAGGAGATCACTTTGCAGCCTCATAGCTTCAGGTTCAGTCCTACTGCACAGGAACAACCCCTATTGTTAATCTAAAAGGTGATGTACTATATGCTGTACACAAAATTTCCTTTATTTGGAAAAAGAAAATGAAAAAAAAAGGCAAGAATAGCTGACCTTGTTGTTTGTACCAAAAAATTTATTGTATGTATGTGTCAAGAGAAGTGCCATCTTACTGGAGTTAGAAAATTCCTGAACAATCCCAAACTATGAGACTGGTTCGCTTTTGGGGTAGAGGTGTTATCTAAGATAAACAATCCCATGAAATTATTCACTTCAGCTCCATCATAGGTTCCTATGGAGATCTCTGTGAGTTATCTTCCTTTTTGACCCACTAAAATTTCCCACGATACTACAATGAGCTCTTTGCATTCATTACTGCCTAATTGTCAAGGTTACTAATTGTGGTAAATCCTTCATTAGGTTCAAGGTTTTCAGATAGAAGGATTTAGATATAGATGGATAAAAGTCCTTGATAACAAATGGGATATCTTTTTCAACCACCTGATGATGGCAGCACAATAGTTTTATTGTTCTACTCTCATGGTACTTCAAATTTTGAAGCTGTTGGTATTATTGAGAGGGTACTTGACATCTACTCCCAGTGCATTTTTAGAGAAGTTAACTAGCCTACACTTGGAATTAGAGGCATAATTTGTTTTGTGGTCTTTAAGAGTAATGAAAGACTCAGTGGGTAATGCATTCTTCTGTTTGTTTAGAAGAGAAACTAATTTATTCATTTCAGTATTTATGGTAGTGCATACGAGGTTAATGTTTTTTGTCAGGAGTTTAGCAAAGCATAATAGTATTTTGTTGTTTTGTGATCATTGTTTTGTCAGCAAGTGTATGAACACTGAGGATTGTTTGAAGGATTTCATGGGAGTTTGGGAAGATATTAGTACTATGTCAAAACATTACTCACCATCAGCACCACAACTACCACTACCTTTCTTATATCAGGTTAAGGAAATCAGATTCAAGGTTTCCAAAGTTTTTTTATTCTTTATTTTGGTTGAAGGACTTCCCTTCTTAAATTTGTACAAATCTGCAAGTGTCTGGTAATCCCTTTCTCATAGAATGAGTAATTATATAGTGAGGATTCTTCTCTTTGTCCAATTGCTTACTCTCAAACTTTACATAAAAACCAACAAGATTTGGAATGGGTAGATGGTAAGTGTACAAATGGAAACAAATAAGAAAACTCAGTACATTACAAACAGTGATATTTACCAGGGAACAGATGGTGATTCACTTCATCATTACACAAAATTTAACACATAAAAGGCACCCATACCAGTGACACGTTAATGGCACCTGTGTCAGTGACATGTTAAGGGTGCCCATGCCAGTGACACATTAAAAGCACCTATGCCAGTGACATTTCACAGGCAACCACTACACTCTTAGAGTGGTTAGCATTAGGAAGGACATCCAGCTGTAGAAATGAAGAAGCCTGGTACAGTTCTCCAGTCTATTAGTCGCAGTCAAACCATGCAACCCATGCCAGCATGGAAAACAGACATTAAATGATGATGATGATGATGATGATATACTTACATGTGATCATTCAACAAATATCATGTGATATTTGTTGAATGGTGGCGAACGATGCTATAGCAGAGCACAAGCTTGACCAATTCTTACGGATCAAAATAGGTTTCATGATCAAAAATATTGCAGACCAAAAATTATTGAACTGCTGTGATGGATCGGAGGCAATTGTGTTGGGTTTGTGGCTATCAAAGGTAGCTAAACTATGTAATCTGTCAAAGCGAATGGTATTAAATTGTGTTGTTTAGCCTGTGGGTTTTGAGTGTCTGTTTTCCATTAAATCTTCACTGATGATGACAATTAGATAATACTGTTGACATTCATCATCATCTTCGTCATCATTTTACATCCGTTTCCCATACTAGCAAGGACTGGACAATTTGATAGGATTTAGTGAGCTGCAAGACTGAAATGAGTTGTAATGCTAGCTTTGGCATGGCTTCTATGGCAGGATGCCCTTCCTAATACCAACCACTTTACAGTGTTAAGGTTATCTCTACAGATTTTCTATAGAAATTATAAAATCAAGTGCTGGCTATAATTTCTATCGAAAATCTGTAGAGATAACCTTAACAAGTGATGTAATAGCACTGCTAACATAGTAGAATATGGTATTCATCATCATCATCATCATCGTTTAACGTCCACCTTCCATGCTAGCATAGGTTGGACAATTTGACCGAGGACTGGTGAACCAGATGACTACACCAAGCTCCAATCTGATTTGGCAGAGTTTCTACAGCTGGATGCCCTTCCTAATGTCAACCACTCCGAGAGTGTAGTGGGTGCTTTTACATGTCACCAGCACGAAGGCCAGTCAGGTGGTACTGGCAATGGCCACACTCAAAATGGTGTATTTTACGTGCCACCTGCACAGGAGCCAGTTCAGCAGCACTGGCAACGACCTCGCTCAAATGTCTTTTCACGTGTCACTGGCACAAGTGCCAGTAAGGCGACGCTGGTAACGATCACACTCAAAAGGTGCTATTTACGTGTCACTGACACAGAAGCCAGACAGCTGCTCTGGCAACGATCACGCTCAGACAGTGCTCTTAGCGCTCCACTGGTACAAGTGCCATCATAATTTCACTTTTACTTGCCCCAACAGGTCATCGCAAGCTGAGTTTAATGTCCAATAAAGGAGAGGTTGGCATGGGTGCTAGTCGTCGAATTTGGTTCGATTGACTGATAAAAATGTTTAATATACTTTGTAGTATATCATGGTCACATAACAAAACGCGATGTCCCAACAGGTCATTAAACTTTACAGAGTGTTCTGAGTGTTGCTGGTTTTTATGCCACCAGCAGTAGTAACATCACTGAGTAACTTGCAAAACAGAAAAAGAACAAGAAAAGGAAGAAGTCCCCTGAGGAATATTTGAGAGGGAGAGAGGTGGCTTATGACAGGTATTTGGAAGGCTACCTTGCATGTAAAATCACAAGAAATGCTGCTAAGCATTTTGTCTAGCATAGTAATGGTTCAGCCAGCTTGCTGTCTTACGGTGTGTAGATATTGACTGGGTAGAAATACTGTGTACATCCTGACCAGACAGACAGACACAACATGTTGGCTGGATAGTCACATATTGAATATTTGCTGATTCAGTTGACTCAGTATTCCAATGTTGACTGGAATAGCTGGGAAGGAGGTAGGAATTTTGTGATAAGAAGCCAGAGCAAATCCCCAAGAAGCAAGGAGGGCAGCATAAAAGACGATACAGACAATGGGTCAGGAAGGGGGAAGAAGGTGAGTAATAAGAGACTGAGTAGAAAGTATCAGATTGTGTGGCTATGTGGTAAGAAGCTTGCTTCTCAACCACATGGTTCAGGGTTCAGTCCCACTGCATGGCACCTTGGGCAAGTGTCTTCTACTATAGCTTCAGGCTGACCAAACCCTTGTGAGTGGATTTGGGAGACAAAAACTGAAAGAAGCCTGTTGTATATATGTATATATATATATATATATATATATATATATATATGTATGTATGTATATATATATATGTATACATTCATGTGTGTGTGTGTATGTCTGTGTTTGTACCCTTGCCATCGCTTGACAACTGATGCTGGTGTATTTACATCCCTATAACTTAGCAGTTCACCAAAAGAGACTAATAGAATAAGTACTAGGCTTACAAAGAATAAGTCCTGGGATCAATTTCTTCGATTAAAACCCTTTCAGGTGGTGCTCTAGCATGGCCACAGTCAGACGGCTGAAACAAGTAAAAGAATAAAAGATGTTGCTGGTTCATTCTCAGTTAGACAAAACCAGCAGTTACATTACTGGAGGGCATTCATTTAACCCAACCATATCAGGCCCAGATATTTTGCCTGTTTTATGTCCAAAGAGGCCAGATTCAGCCTCTTACACCTACCCTACAATGTCATTCTAAAAATAAACAGGCATGAGATAATATAGGATTAATTCAAAACAATGTGAAATGCACTGCATTGCATTTGACTGAGTAATTTGAATGTTGAATGGTTAATCTCTGAGTTTCCGGACAAACTGGGACGGAGATTAAGAGTTTTCTCCATTTCTTAAACTAAATAAGTGGAAATGAGCACAACTCCCAAGTAACAAGTAACAATGGAATGAATTACAAATTGCTACTCAATTTGTATGTATGTGTGTGTGTATGTATGCATGAATGCATGCATGCATGCATGCATGCATGCATGCATGCATGTATGTATGTATGTATGTATGTATGTATGTATGTATGCATGCATGCATGTATGTATGCATGCATGTATGTATGTGTGTATGAATGTATGAATGTATGTATGTATGTATGTATGTATATGTGTGAGTGAATGTATTTATGTTTGTATGTATACATGTATGTGTGTATGTGTGTGAGTGTGAATGTATTTATGTGTGTAT
>NC_068998.1:38889517-38890509 GCF_001194135.2 Octopus bimaculoides
TATATGTGTGTATATGTATGTCTATGTTTGTGCATGTATGTATGTATCTATGTATGTATGCATGTGTATGTATATATATGCATATATATATATATGTATGTTAATATGTACACATGTTTGCATCCATTGTATGTATGTGTATATGTATTATCCCAAACACATACACACATATGTATACATGCATATATATATATATATATATATATATATATATATATATATATATATATATATATATGCTAGCCCAACAGAATTGCTTCTTCTTGTATTTGTTGCTCCATTCTCCACATAAATATATATATATATATATATATATATATGTGTGTATGTATGTATATGTATATACACACATACACACATATAAACATTTATCTTACTATGAAATCAAAGAAATATCCAAATGAGATAATTAACTGAGGTGGTAGGGAGATGGGAGCGGGCAGAGATATTATGGGTTAAATACACTTTAATACAAACAGCAAAATTGCACTTTGAAGAAGAAACAAAAGAATCGGAGCTGTAAACTAGCAGAAAGAATATAGTTGTATTTTTCACAAAAAACAACTGTATTTATTATTATTATTATTATTATCATCATCATCACCATTATCATTATTATTATTATTATTATTATAGAAATTGATTGAACACAATATTAATAACATAAAATAACATAAAAATATAAATAGATAAGGAATCAATATTAAAACTGTTTAACGAAATGGGATTACATTTTATGATAAAAATAAGAGTAATGTGCAAGATGTGTATGTGTATACATGCGTATGTATGTGTGTATGTATGTGTGCGTGCGAGTGTATGTATGTGTGCAAGTATGTATGTATGCCTATATGTGTGTATGCAAGCATGCATGTACATATGTATATATGCATGCATATATGTATGTATGTAGGTATGTATATATGCATGTATGTATGTGATCGTGCATAGGAACACGCGCGTATATATATATATATATATATATATATATA
>NC_068998.1:38890519-38904863 GCF_001194135.2 Octopus bimaculoides
ATATATATATATATATATATATATATACACACACACACACATATATATATGTATATATATATAAATATACATGTATATATATCTATATGTGTATGTGTGCTTGTGTATGCATGTATATGTAAATTTATGTAGAGTACATATGTATATATTTATAATATATGTGTGTGTGTGTGAGTGTGAGTGTGTGTGTATTTGTGAGTGTGTGTGTATTTGTACGTGTGTGTATCTGTATGTATGTATGTATGTATGTATGTATGAGTACATAAATGTATGTACGTGTGTATGTATATATATATAGATGCATACACACACACACACACACAAGCACACACACACACACAAGCACACACACACACACACACACACATACGTTTTTATTATTAGATTATAATCATAAATTTTATAACACTTGACTCAATTAATATGAGAAATCAGAAAATTGTATTTCTTGAAAACTCAATTTCTTTGTTTCACTTATTCCTTCCTTCCTTCCTTCTTTCATATTTTTTCTCCTTTTTCTTCTTCTTCTTCTTTCCTACTCTCTTTTTTTCCTTCTTTCTTTCTCTTTCTCTTTTCTCTCTCTCTCTCTCTCTCTCTCTCTCCCTCTCTCGCTCTCTTTGCACAAAAGTACATAGATTAAGAAAAATAAAGAAAAATAATAATAATAATAATAATAAAAATAAAGAAATGCGAAACAAGACCATAATGCAATTTGCTTAAATAGCAATAACTTTTTATATTAAATTTACGACTGAAACATTCACATCTTCTAAACTGTACCAATGGTAGTACAAAGGAGATAAGCTTGTTTCCAAAATACAGCAATCCGCAAGGAAAAAGCAGATGTGTGAAATAATGCAATTATTCGATTAGTGAGATTCCCAACTCGAGCTGGCTTGGCACATTTCGAAAATGTTTGATTAGCAAACTTATTTTGAGCTGCCTACATGGAGCTGTAGCTATCATTCTTTCCATTTTAAAATTTATCAGCCACAATTAGAAGTGCAAAGCCTCTCGGCTCTTCAGTATTTGTTGAACCTTTGCGTATGCACGGATCCAAGAGGTCACAGTCACCTTTGTTGTATGATAGTTGGGTATTGGTTCAAGTCGTGTGTTGTGTGCATTCTGTGTGTGTGTGTGAGTGGTTAGTGAATGAGTATACAAATGCACTGTGGCAGCTTTTCGACGTTGACTTGATGGATGTTGTGTGTATATGCAGATTAAATAGAAACATTGAGTAAATAGACACAGTGGGTATATATGTTGAGTCGATTGTCACTATCTTTTACTAGATTCGGTCATTAGATTGTGGCCATGCTGGGGCACAAATCAGCTCTAGTACTTTTCTCTTTAAGTCTGATGCTTATTCTATTGGCCCCCTTTTCTGAACTGCTGAGTTAAGAGGCTGAAAAGAAACCAAAACCAGTTGTCAAGTGGTGATAGAGGAAAAACACAGATACAAAGACAGACAGACATGGACATACACAAACACATGCACACACACACACACACACACACAATGGCCTTCTTCCAGTTTCCTTCTACCAAATCCATTCACAAGGTTTTGGTTGGCCTGAGGTTATACTCTTTTACCCTTTTACTTGTTTCAGTCATTTGACTGTGGCCATGCAGGAGCACCGCCTTTATTCAAGCAAATCGACACCAGGACTTATTCTTTGTAAGCCTAGTACTTATTCTATCGATCTCTTTTGCCGAACCGCTAGGTTACGGGAACATAAATACAACAGCATTGGTTGCCAAGCGATGTTGGGGCGACAAACACAGACACACAAACATATACATACATATATACGACGGGCTTCTTTCAGTTTCCATCTACCAAATCCACTCACAAGGCTTTGATCGGCCCGAGGCTATAGTTGAAAGACACTTGCCCAAGGTACCACGCAGTGAGACTAAATCCAGAACCATGTGGTTTGTAAGCAAGCTACTTACCACAGCCACTCCTACACCCATATATATAGTAGAAGATACTTGCACAAGGTGCAATGCAGGTGGACTGAACATAGATCCATGTGGATGGGGCGCAAGCTTCTTACCACACGCTCACAACTGTGCCTGTCACGTAGCCATCATCCATAGCTGTTGAGTGAAAAGATACAGTGTTCCTATCTAAAGAATCAGTGTTTTGCTAACATGTTGGCTAAACATGTTTGCATGGAGATGTTGACTAAGTAGACAGTGTGAACAAGTTGACTCAGTATAGACACAGAGTGTAGATGTTGACTATAGAGACACAGACATTAAGATATTGGCTTCAAATATTGGCACAAAACCAGCAATTTCGGGGAAGTGGGTCAGTCAATTACATCGATCCCAGTGTTTGATTGGTACTTATGTAAGCAACACCCGAAAGGATAAAAGGTGAAATCAATCCCAGCAGTATTTGAACACAGAACGTTAAGCCAGGTGAAATGCTGCTAAGTATTTTGTCTTGCATGGTAACAATTCTGTCAGCTCACCGTCTTACAGTGTGTGGATCATCGTCATCATTTAACGTCCATTGTCAATGCTGGCATGGGTTGGATGGTTTGACTAGAGCTGGCAAGCTGGAAGGCTGCACCAGCCTCTAGTCTAATTTGGCATGGTTTCTATGGCTGGATGCTCTTCCTAACGCCAACCACTCCGAGAGTGTAATAGGTGCTTTTCTGTGCCACCAGCACAGGTGCCATTTGTGTGACACCAGTACCTGCCATCACTGTGATTTTACTTGGCTTCATGGGTCTTCTTTTCATGCACAACATAATGCCAAAGATCTCGGTCATTGCCTCCATGGGGCCCAACACTCAAAAGGAGTTTTCCATGTGCCACCGGCATCAACCACTTAGCCTCAATGAGGCCCAACGTTCAAAAGGTGCTTTTTATGTGCCATCGGTTTCAAATTTTGATACAAGGCCAGAAACTCTGGAGGATGAGGGGGTAAGTTGATTACATCAACCCCAGTATTCAAATGGTCCTTATTTTGCCCATGCTAACGACTCTGCCAGTTCACTACGTTCAATATTGTACATATTGATTTCAATTTTTGGCTTACTAATAATAACAATCATTGTAATAATAATAATAATAATGGTTTCAAATTTTGGCACATAGCCAGCAATTTCAGAGGAGGGAGTAAGTCAATTACACTGACCCCCCCCCCCACCAGTGCTCAACTGGTACTTATTTTATCAATTCCAAAAGGACGACAGGTAAAGTCCACCTTGGCGGAATTTGAACTCAGAACATATAGACAGACAAACTGATGCTAAGCATTTTGCTTGGCATGCTAATGATTCTTATTTCTTTATTGCCCACAAGGGGCTAAACATAGAGGGAATTAAACAAGGACAGACAAAGGGATTAAGTCGATTACATCGACCCCAGTATGTAGCATCTTAAGTTTCAGGGCCCCAATATTGTGGATCCACCACTGGGTATCCGGTTCACAGCCATAAGGACAGGAATGTGTCCTTGAGCAAGAAGCTTTATTTCATGCTGCTCCTGTCCACTCAGCTAGCAAAAATGAGTAGCACATGTATTTCAAAGGGCCAACCTTGTTACATTCTGCGTCACACTAAATCACCCTGAGAATCATGTTAAGGGTACATGTGTCTGCAGGAGTGCTCAGCCACTTGTAAGTGAATTTCATGAGCAGGCTGTTCAGTTGGCCAATTCAACCAGAACCCTTGTCATCGTAAGTGACAGAGTACCAATTTTAGAGTACTCTCAGAGTGGTTGGCGTTAGGAAGGGCATCCAGCTGTAGAAACTCTGCCAGATCAGATTGGAGCCTGGTACAGCCTTCTGGCTTGCCAGTCCTCAGTCAAATCGTCCAACCCACGCTAGTATGGAAAGCGGACATTAAACAATGATTAAACAATATACAGTGTACATGTTCAGAGGCTAGACACTGTGCACAGATGTTTATGAAACCTTTAGTGTTCAGACTACTCTGTCAGCTGTTATGCATATTTTGAATTTATCCTGCATTATTTTGTATCCCTGAGATTTCAATGATGTGATTGTTTACGTTCAAAATTACATAAACACTGCAGATGTTGACTAAGTAAGTAGCATGCAAATATTGAATATTTAAATAGTGTTCATATTTTTAATGTAAAATACAAGCATCATCATCATCATCATAATCATTGTTTAACACCTTTTACGCTGGCATGGGTCGGACAGTTTAACAGGAGTTGGATAGGTAGAAAACTATGCCAGGTTACTGTGTCTGTTTTGACATGGTTTTTATGGCCGGATGCCCTCCCTAACACCAACTGACCTGCAGAGTGGACTGAGTAATTTTTATGTGGCACCAACACATAAAAAGCACTCAGTCATCATCATCATCATCATCGCAGTATGCAGCTAGTACTTATTTTATCGATCTCCCCAAAAGAACAAAAGGCAAAGTCACCCTCAACAGAATTTGAACTCAGAACGTAAAGACAGACAAAATGCCACTAAGCATTTTGCTCGGTGTGCTAATGGCTCTGCTTGCTTGTCACCTTGTAGTGTGTATATATTGAGTGTATATATAGAAAAGTATGTAGATTATGAGCGGTTACATAAATACAGTGTATAAATTTTGATTGGGTAGACACAATGTTATATTTTAACTGGTTAGATATATTCAGTGTGTAGAAGTTGGCCGACTAAGAATGATATACCCAAGGTACATTAACCCTTTAGCACCCAGATTACACTCTCAAATGTAATGCTTATTTACTCACATTGTTCTGAATGAACCATGCATTATCTTGTAGCTTTGAGATTTCAATGACTTGATTGTTTATTTTTACAATGACATTGCAGGGTAGGTGTCAGAGCCCTGATCTGGCCTTTTTGATCATAAAACAGGTAAATTATTTAACCCTTTAGCATTCAGATTAATTTGTCAAAAGTAATCCTTATTTATTCACATTTAAAAAAATTTATCTGATATTATTTTGTAGCTTCAAGATAGGAAAGATGTAATTGCTTATTTTTAGAATGACATTGCAGGGTAGGTGTGAGAGGCTGGTTCTGGCCAGTTTGAGCATAAAATGTGTAGAATATTTGGGCCGGATACAGCCAGTTTAAACACTAAAGGGTTAAGGTAGATATGGCTGGGTGCTTAAGGAGTGAATAAGTACCAATTTGGGCTTTGAAAGGAGAGTTGTCAAAAAAAGAAGTGTTTGAAGAATTGGTTAATCTTTGACTTCTGGAATACTTTCAGAAAAATAAAGAATGAACCTCAGTAAAAGTTTATATTTTCTCAAAATTTCTCTCTCCATAAATGTCTGAGGTATTTTTTTCATCTTCTAGATAACTGAAGTTTATAAAAAAATATTATAAATGGTAATTTAGTTACCAATGCATAAAAAAAAAAAAAGAAAAACAGTAATGAGTTTAAAAATGTTCTAGTGCTTCGTGTTGCTAAACAATTTTCTCATGCAGAAATAATTTATTATTCCTGTCAAAATTTATTTCCTTTTTTTTTCAGTTTTTTTTTTTTTTTTTTTCCATAAAAAGCATAACTTTCTACTAAATTTCTTTCCATGGCTGATATAAAACTCACTACTTTTCATTTTAATTTTATTGAATTGTATTCTCAACCAATCTCGACTTTTATTTCCAATTCTAAAATTGCTATTTTTTCACACAGATCTGTACTTTTCCCTGAGAATTATATTTTACAAACAGCGCTATATTTTTCACAGAGTGCCATATTTTTCACAGAGTGCCATATTTTTCACTAAGAATTATATCTTTCAGTAAAAGCTATATTTTACAAACATAGCTATATTTTTTTTCTTTTTTACACAGAGCTGTATTTTTCACTGGAAATTATATCTTTCAATTAGAACTATATTTTACAAACAAGCCTATATTTTTCTCACAGGCCTATACTTTTCCCTGAGAACTCATCATCATTATCATCATCATTTTAAAATCTACTTTTCCATCTTTTCATGGGTCAGAAGGAATTTGTTGACGAAGATTTTCTGTAGCTGGATGCCCTTCCTGTCACCAACCTGTCTCCAAGCAAGGTAATATTTCCCCACAGCCAGATGTGTTTCCACGGAATATTGGAAATGAATGACACCGCTTGTATAACAGTGACACGCATTTACAATAAACACATGAACGCAAAACAGGAAGACATCAAAATACACATATATACAATACACACTATGGGCTTCCACACAGTTTCTGCCTACAAAATTCACTCACAAAGTATTGGTCTGCCTGAAGTTATAGTAGAAGACACTTGTCCAAGGTGCCATGCAGTAGGACTGAACTTGGAATCACATGGTTGGAAAACAAGCTTCTTAACCACAGAGCCACACCTGCACCAAGCTATATATTTTCACAGAGAACTACTTTTCTCCGAGAGTTATATCTTTAAATGAAAAGCAAACTTTTTCACTCAAGTGAATTCTTTTCTACTCTAGACACAAGGCCTGAAATTTTGAGGAGGGGCATGTCAGTTGATTAGATCGACCCCAGTATGCAACTGGTACTTAATTTATTGACCCTGAAAGGATGAAAGGCAAAGTCGACCTCGGCGGAATTTGAACTCAGAGCGTAAAGATGGACAAACTACCGCTAAGCATTTCAACCGGTGTGCTAACATTTCTGCCAGCTCACCGCTTTCACTCAAGTGAAGGCACCACCTTCAAGGGTTTTCAGTCAAACAAATTGACCCGAAGACTTTTTTTTTAACACCTATTATTTATTCTATTTGGTCTCTTTTGCAGAACCGCTAAGTTACAGAAACATAAACACACCAACAGTTGTCAAGCAGTCATGGGGGACAAACAGAGACACAAAGACACACACACACACACACACATACTTATATTCAGTTAAGTTTATGGCCATTCAAGTTTATGGTTTCGTATCCATAAAGGGCCTGGCCCTATGAATGGCTTGTCCAACTCTAAAGCCAAACACATATATAACTCTTCAACTGTTGGAGGCAAGAATCCATTACGGTCAGTTAGTATATATTAGTGCGCATGTATAAATATATATATATTAAAGTAATACAGTTAATGTCTGGTCATAGAGTGACCAATGGACTAGAGTCTGATGAGTCATCCGCGAAGCTACAGCCTTTGTGGATGCAAAGCCATTGGTCACTCTATGACCAGATATTAACTTTATTACAGTTCTATATTTAAGAGATGAGGAATTATTTACATTTGATGGATATTTGTCCTCATCTTATTTGCTGTTAACACGTTTCGGCTGATATACCCTCCAGCCTTCATCAGGTGTCTTGGGGAAATTTCGAACCTGGGTTCTCATTCCTAAGGTATTTTTCGATGTCATTATTATTATTATTATTATTATTACTATTATTATTCAGGTCACTGCCTGGAATTAAACTCAGAATCTCGGGGTTAGTAGCCTGCGCTCATAACCACTATGCCACTACGCCATATGCCCATGGGCATATGGCGTAGTGGTTAAGAGCGCAGGCTACTAACCCCAAGATTCTGAGTTCGATTCCAGGCAGTGACCTGAATAATAATAATAATAATAATAACAACAACAACATCGAAAAATACCTTAGGAATGAGAACCCAGGTTCGAAATTTCCCCAAGACACCTGATGAAGGCTGGAGGGTATATCAGCCGAAACGTTGTTAACAGCAAATAAGATGAGGACAAATATCCATCAAATGTAAATAATGTAATTAATGTATTAACTTTATTACTTTAACACTTTACTGCTGTATACTTTTAGAGTGTGCTCTTTTCTGAAGATATGATACATTGACAATATATATGTGTATATATATATATATTTATATATATAACAGGTTTCTTTTAATTTCTGTCTACCAAATCTCCTCACAAGACTTTCATTGGCCTAGGGCTATAGTAGAAGACACTTGCTCAAGGTGCTACACAGTGGGACTGAATCTGGAAGCTTCTTACTACACAGCTACACTTGCATCTATGTTATTTGAAGTATTTTCCAAAACACATTTACATATTAGGAAAAACTGTGACTTAATTAAAGTGGATACACTACAGTTATCAACAAAGCTAATAATCTGTAAAGAAATAAACTGAAACGTCTATAAAATATTATCAATGTTTTGTAACACTTCAAGTGTTAGCTGCCTTAAAATCAGATTCTGATGACTCTACATCTGTAAGAGTTGATTTATCTAACTATTTTAATGAGAGGAAGATGTTATTAACCAAATCCAATTTTCTTCAAAGCCCTCTTTACAAGATTTAATGTCATTAGAATCTGACAAGAAATTCAATACTTCTGTCAAGGGAAACAAACTGTCACATGAAAGTAAGCTAGCTGCTAATTATGCTGAAATTTGGCAAATAACTTGAATAATATATCTTTCTTTCCGACAGTCATGATAACCTTTCATAACTTTCAAGATCCAAACCATGGTTTCTAAGGATCTCAGTAGTACTATGCACTCACTTCCTCTTAAATTTCTTCTTAATCTCGTTTCACATCCATCATTATTCACACAACAAAAATCTTTTGTACTTAAAATATAAACTTTCCTGGTACAGGTAGTACAGATTGTTCAACAGAATAAAAACCAAATCGTTCATTTGTGCTATCACCTTCAGTAGTTTCTATTCAAAGTCATTCACGGTCATTATCCATCAATCTGTCACTTCTGTTTTTCATATTACAAGGAGTCAGTTTCAGTTGTCTGCATTAAACATCAGTTCATGTATTAAACATACATGAAAGTTACTTGTAGTCATCTTTGTGTACAGCCATCTACCTACATGTTCACTAATGTCAACTGCCTACCATCTTCAAATATATAGAGAGAGTTTCACATGTGTAATGTAGCAAGTTGAAAGCCTTTGATCGCCTGAGGTTGGCTAAATCATTAGTGGACATAAATTTCTAGGAATGTTTCAAAACTTGCAAACAATCAAGGTAGTTAAATCCAATAAGATTTTTTTCCTTCTTTTTTTTATTTGTTTCAGTCTTCAAGAATTTTTAGTCGAATAAATTCAAGAAATTTTAGTTGAATAAATTGACCCTAGTATTTATTTTTTAAGCCTGGAACTTATTCTATCATCTCTTTTGCTGAACCACTAAGTTACAAGCATAAACACATCAACACCAGTTGTCAAGCAGTGGTGAGAGACAAGCACACATACAAATCCACTCTTAAGGCTTTGGTCAGCCTGAGGCTATAGTAGAAGACACTTGCCCAATTTGCTGAGGTAGATTTTCTACAGTTGGATGCCCTTATTGTCACCAACCCTCACCTGTTTCCAAGTATGGTAATATTTCTCCATGACCAGACATGTTTTCATGGAAGACTGGAAATGAAGGATACTGCTTACATGACAGTGACACTCAATTACAACTATCATGCATTGTCAATGCAAGGACACAGTTACACACACACACACATATATACATATGTATGTATGTATATATACATAGGAGGCTTCTTTCAGTTTTCATTTACCAAGTCCTCTCATAAAGTTTTGGTCAGCCCAAGTCTGTAGCAAAGGACATTTGTCTTGGATACCACACAGTGGGAATGGCTTCCCACTCCCGCATCTATACAGCCACACATGGAAGAGAGCTACTAACCATAACATTTCCAGGCCTTTACCAAACTGAGTTCTCAGACATTTACAGAACAAAGTTTCTGTGCAGCAAAACAATTAAACATACACAACAGTTATTCAGAAGGCCATTTTGTCAAAGCAAGAATATAGTTGACCATTACTGGTTTCAAATTATGGTACAAGGCCAGCACTTTCTGGGGAGTGGGTAAGTCAATTACATCACCACCCCCCACCCCCACCCCAGGCTCAACTGATACTTATTTTATCAACCCTAAAGGGATGAAAGGCAAGTTGATCACAGTAGAATTTGAACTCAGATGGTCAAAATGCTGCTAAGCATTTTGCCTGGCATGCTAATGATTCTGCCAACTCACCACCTTAAAGTGATAATTAATATTAAATTAATAGACATCAGATAACAAGTTCTTGGAGGAAAGCCCCCAGTGCCAAGCCCCCAGCGGAGTACAATATATATTTGCATTTAGCATATTTGTATTTTGTATACAGAATGCTGCCTTAATGAATTTTTCCTCAACCATATTGTCAATTGTTTCCATCCAAAGCAGATCCTATATAGAAATGCTTTATTTATCAACATGGGTTTTATATAATCTCATATCGAGTTTAAATCCTGTTTTTACAAGAGGATTGATAAAATAAAGTCAACTTCAGCAGGATTTGATCATAGAATATTGAGAGATATAACACAAAAAACACTTCCAAACCCATCATCTTTAAACCATTATCCTTAAACTCTACTAATCCCCCATTCTTAAGGGAATATATCTACCACCTTTTTCTTATCTGTTTGTATGCAGGCATGGCTGTGTGGTTGTGTGTCAAGAAACTTGCTTTGCAACCAGGTGGTTTTGGGTTCAGTCTGACTGTGCAGCACCTAGGACAAATGTCTTCTACTATAGCCCTGAACCAATAAACGCCTTGTGAGTGAATTTTGTAGGCAAAACTGGGAATATATATATATGCATGTACGTGCATGTGTGTGTGTGTGTCTGTCTGTCTGCACGTGTGTGTGTGTGTGTGTGTGTGGAGACATGTGGTTTAATGTTTAGGGTGTTGTATTCATGATTGTAAGGTTGCAGTTTCAATTCCTGGACCAAGCGATGCATTGTGTTCTTGAGCAAAACACTTCGTTTTACGTTGCTCCAGTCTACTCAGCTGGCAAAAATGAGTAATCCCGTAACGGACCAGTGTCCTGTTTGATGGGGGAAGGGTGGAATTTATACACCACAGAATCTTTGGAAACCAGCCTTATGAGCCTATAGCATTGGGAAAGACTTTTGATCCCTTTTTCATATGTATGTAAATGTTATACACGTATGTTTGTGTGCACATGCATGCATGTGTATGTGCGTGTGTGTGTTTCTATGTTTGTATCTGTCCCTCACCCCCAACACTTGCAACCAGTTCATGTCACCATAATTTAGCAGTTTGAAAAAAGGAACTGACAGAATAAGTACAAGACTCAGAAAATAACTACTGATGTTGATGATGTTTCACTAAACACTTAAAGGTGGTGCTCCAGCATGGCCTCAGTCCAGTGACCGAAACAAGTAAAATATAAAAGAAAGAGAAGGCCATAGAAGGATGCAGGTCTCGTCAATGAAATTGACTCCAGTTCTTGACTGGTACTTTATTTTATTTGTCTTGGAAAGGAGGAAAAAGCTAAAGTGACTTCAGCAGGATTCGAACTCAGAATGTACAGGGTTATAATTAAATAATATCTTAAGACACTTAATCCATCATATTGCCAAATGTGAGGAATATTTAATATAATTCCATTGAAACTATCTTTATTTCTCACTTCCCATTCAATCGCTTGTTTTGTGGATGTGAAGGTATTCCAAGAGACCCAAGGAGGTGCAGAGGAAATACAAACACAGCAAACCCTGAAAATGTGTGAGCATAAGTGTGAGGATTGAGGAAAGAAGAATAAATAAAAAAGAAGAAAAAAAAGAAGTAAAAAGACAAAAAAAAATAGAAAAATAAAACTAAAACAAGTAAGAATCCAGAAAAGTGATAAAGTGATTTTGGGTTTGTTTAACTTTGCATTCTTCTCTGGTGTTATCTCTTCTGCCGAACTGCACTTATTCCTCTTTGTTCTTTTAGAGGTGCAATGACAAGCAACGGTGGTGGGTGTGGTGGCGATGGTGGTGGTTGCTGCTGTTATTGTTGCTGTTGTTGTTGTGGTGGTGATGGTGGTGGTGGTGGTGGTGGTGAGAAGAGATTTTAATTGGTTCGCATGCTTTCTCATTTCTTCTCTCTATCTACCTCTCACTCTCATTCACTCTCTCTTTCCCTCTTTCTCTATTTGCATATATTTATATATTTATATATGTGTGTGTGTGAGTGCATATGTGCATCTGTGTAAGTGAGTGTAAATATTTACTTACATATGAATATATTACATATGTGTGTGTGTGTGTGTGTTGGTGTGTCTTTGTGTGTGTGTGTGTGTTGGTGAGTCTTTGTGCGTGTTTGTGTGATTGTGTGTGTTGGTAAGTATGAATGTATTTACATATGAATGTATGCATGTGCATACACACATGCATACACCACACACACACGCATGCATGCACACACACGCACACATTCACACATACAGCTATCTCTTTTCACTCACTATTTCTGCTACATAGTCTCAACCACCCTATTTCTGTCTTCTTTCTCTCTCACTCACTCACTTTCATTCCTTCTCTCCCTCTCACTCTCATTCTTTCTTCATCTCTCTTTCACTCTCTCTCTCTGTTTCGTCTTCCTGCCTGTCTCTCCACATTTCTATTATATTTCATTGTTCCTCCTTTTTTCCTTCTCTCTATCTATTTCTCTCTTATATCTTATCCTAATCTTTCCTTTCTCTCTCTCTTTGTATTTCTCCCTTACATTGTATTTATCAGTTTTTATTTGTTCAATTGTTTCACCTTCTTTTTCTTTCCCCACTCTTTCTGCCTTCTCTATCAATTTATTAATCTATCTCTCCCTCTTTCTGCATCTAGCTATCTGTCTTTCTGTGCATCTATCACTGTCAATCTATCTACCTATCTATCTATCTATGTACCTATCTATCAGTCTGTCTATCTATCTTTCTATCAGTCTGTCTATCTATCTATCTATCAGTCTGTCTATCTATCTATCTATCAGTCTGTCTATCTATCTATCTATCAGTCTATCTATCTATCTATCTATCTATCTATCTATCTATCTGTCTGTCTGTCTGTCTATCTACCTACCTACCTACCTACCTGTCTGTCTGTCTGTCTCCTACATTATTTCACTCTACAGTATTTCTGTCTATCAAACTGTCCCATTCTGCCCCTCTTTCTCTCCCTCTATCTATCTATCTATCTATCTAGTTATCTATCTACCTCTTTATCTCTCTCCCTATCTCTCACCCTCTCTCTCTCTCTCTCTCTCTCTCTCTCTCTCTCTTTCATTTTCTCCCTCTCTTCCGTCTTTTCTATCCAAACCATATTGAACAACAATAAACTAGCTTGAAATATAAAGACACTTGGGAATCAAGCTTTCAGAAATGTTTGCCTGAATTTCTATTTTATGGAGATAAACCAATGGAAAATGGGAAGAATGTGAGATAATCAATGGAACCAAGAGATTTATAAAAGAATTCTCTCTGAAACGAAGAAAAGAATCAAGTGAAAGAAAGAGACAAAGAAAGTAAGACATATTAATCCAAGCTGCACAAAGTCCCTAAATTGATAGCATGTCATGATTGACACTTGCTACCTTTGACATCTGAACTTGACAGACTCATTTCAATATTGCTCCTAAACCAGAGAACTGTTAATTCAGATGGCAAGACAAAAGGAAGATTCCGGAACATCTCATCTGCTATAAAACTTTTAGTCATTTAGTCAATGTAATTCCTTAATGAAAGATGTTAAATGATCTGCTGACATTTCTTTATGGACAGACATTCAATCTTCTGAGTCTTTTCAAATAAAGTGCAAGCCATTTATTGTGATCGCTTTGGGACGAAGCCTTTGCAGTGACAATACCTGGCTGATAACAATAACCAGCTGATAAGATCAAGCAAAGAAAGAATTTGGGACTCACTAATTTAAATAACAACAACTGGTTGATAACATTTTCTGTAATCATAATCATTTTCTATAATCATAATTTGGAGTTAGGAAGGGCATCCAGCTGTAGAAACTCTAGCAAATCAAATCAGAGCCTGGTGTCGCCTCCTGGTCCACCAGTCCTCAGTCAAATCATCTAGCCCATGCTAGCATGGAAAGCAGACGTTAAACAACGACGATGATGATGATGATGATGATCCTTTCTCACGTAAGCACAAGATCACAAATTTTGGAGGAAGGGGGTCAGTCGATTAAATCAAACCCAGTACTTCACTGGTACTTTATTTTATCAATCCTGAAAAGATGAATGATAATTTGGCTCAGCAAGGTTTGAACCAGTGGCATATGGTGGTTGTTGTATTGGGTCTCCTGCCACACCCAATGCCGCCAAATTTCAAGCAGGGATATAACAAAAGTTTTCCATTAAGATTTGTGATTAAATTAAGGAGCAGGGCTTATTCTTTTATTCTTTTACTAGTTTCAGTCATTTGACTGCGGCCATGCTGGAGCACCGCCTTTAGTCTAGCAAATCGACCCCAGGACACTTATTCTTTGTAAGCCTAGTACTTATTCTATTGGTCTCTTTTTGCCAAACCGCTAAGTTACAGGGACGTAAACACACCAGCATCGGTTGTCAAGCGATGGTGGGAGG
>NC_068998.1:38905025-38906365 GCF_001194135.2 Octopus bimaculoides
ATATACGATGGGTTCTTTCAGTTTCCGTCTACCAAATCCACTCACAAGGCTTTGGTCGACCCGAGGCTATAGTAGAAGACACTTGCCCAAGGTGCCATGCAGTGGGACTGAACCCAGAACCATGTGGTTGGTAAGCAAACTACTTACCACACAGCCAGCCATTTTCGATGGGCGTGCAGCACACACCTAGCACACCCAGAATATATGGCCCTGGTTTGAATTCATAACATAAAAGATTACAGCTAAATATTTATCTTTCTAATTTTGGCACAAGGCCAGCAAACTTGAGGGGAGAGGGGGCAAGACGATTACATTGACTCCAATACTTGACAGATAATTATTTCTTCGACCCCGCAAAAGGATAAAAGGCAAAGTCAACCTTGGCAGGATACGAACTCAGAATGTACAAAACCAGAAGAAATGCTAACAATTATTTTGTCAGACATGCTAACAATTCTACTAGTTCACCCCCTTAAAGAGCTATCACTAAATACCACAACACATTATGCTCGATGCTCTACTGACTCTGCCAATTTTCAGTCCAATTTGCTGTGATTATAACGAGTTGCTTTTATTGAATTTCTATATTTCCCACTGTAGCATTCTGGGATGGTTAATGCCTAAGCCATACTCAGCATTTGCTACTAATACACTAATGTTCATTAATTCTAATTGTTCCATGCTATTTCTCTTCTGTTTCTCTCTATTTCATGTATTCTGCCCTATTTATTTTCCTATCTAAACATATTACACAGTGTCTCTTATTTTGCTATTTAATCTTGTGATGTTTATTCTAGGAAATGGCATTCATGTTACCTACTTTACCGTTATTGTGATAATTACCATACTCTGTTCTGTGTACTTTTCTCTGCAACTGATATATTATTAGTATTATTAAATCATTATTATTATTATTACAATGATTATAATTAGTATTATTTTTTCTATTGTATATTATGAATACTTCCCTTCTTTGTTTATTGTATATTGTGTATACTTCCTTTCATTTTTTTTTCTATATCTTTGCATTATATATAAACCCCCAAACTTTTACGTCGTCCTTCTAAATCCTTCGCCCTGGTGGAAAATAAAAGAAATTATTATTATTATTATTATTATTATTATTATTATTATTATTATTATTATTATTATTATTATTATTATTATTATTATTTTATGTTTGACTTTTGTTTTGCATTTGTACAAGTTGGATCCAAGTCTCACCCAGAGACCTCAAGAGACAACAAGTTAGAAGTTCATGTAGGTGTTATGCCTAGGGTACCATATATTTGGATTTGTACAGTTTTGTTCAAGTGAATGTTTAAGAAACCATAAGAAAA
>NC_068998.1:38906976-38917914 GCF_001194135.2 Octopus bimaculoides
ACAAAATGCTTAGCGGTATTTTGCCCGTCACTTCATTCCGAGTTCAAATTCTGCCAAGGCTGACTTTACCTTTCATCCTCTTGGGGTTGATAAAAACAAGTACCAGTTGAACACTGGTGTTGATGTAACTGACTTATCCCCTCCCCAAAAATTGCTGCCCTTGTGGCAAAATATGAAAACATTATTATTATTATTATTAAGGCAGCAAGCTCGCAGAATCATTAGCACGCCGGGTAAAATGCTTAGTCTGTCTTCATGTTCTGAGTTCAAATGCCACTGGGATCGACTTTCTCTTTCATCCTTTCAGGGTCAATAAATTAAGTACCAGTTATGCACTGGGATTGATGTAATTGACTGGTTCCCTCTCCCAAAATTTCAGGCCTTGTGCCAATAGTAGAAGGGAATATTATTATTATTATTATTATTATTATATAACTGACAGCTCATTTTGCTGGGTAGGATGGAAAGTGTCAGCTGTCCACAGCCAGCAGACTAAGGTGACACTTGTTTACTGGTCATGCTTCAAGAATCCTGTGAAGAATTCTTGTAGTTCCAAGCAATGCTCATTTTTGTAGGTGTTCTACCTTCAGGCTTGCACCAATCTTTTTCAGCCGTGTTGGTAGCTGAGTGGTGATACTTCCAAGTGCACCAATTACTATTGGTATCATGCCTACTCTCTTCATTGACCACAGCAACACTTGCCACTTGCCATATTAATGTTGAGCACTTAATACAAGAACAAAACCCAAGACAAAACATTGCAGATACACTAGGCACACAGAGTTGTGCTTGATAGTTCAGTAAAAAAACACAACAAAAGACTACTGGATGACAATGATGATGACAATGACAACGGTAGTGGTGGAGGTAGTGGTGGTGAAGATGATGATGATGATAGTAGAGGTGGTGGTGTGATAGTGATGGTGGTTGTGGCAGCAAAGGTGTTAGTGGTGATGATGACCATAATGATGATTAGGAGGAGAAGGAGGAGGAGGACAGGAGACAAGAGGGAGAGGATGGAAGACAGGAGGGGGGAGAATGATGACAGCAGCAACAATGACCACAACAACAACAATAACAACAACAACGATACCTCGTGACCTTGTAATCTAATCCACAATTATTGTCTCAGATTATCTTCCAGTTTAGAATGACCAGAAATTGGTTTAATATTTCGGAACTGACAAACAAAAGCCATCCAATGTTACATCTGCCCTTTTGCTGGGTTGCTAAATAATTCAGTTACTGTAGTTTTTAGAGACAAACTGATTAACAGAGAAATGGTTTGACATTTTGTGTTTCCTCAACAATAACTCAATATTTTTGTTTTGCCTGATAAATTATCATTATAATTTCAGTAATTTAATATTTTTGTTTACGAGAGAGCCAGACAATGGTTTTTACCCCTTAAAATATGGTGCTATTAACACAAGTGACTGCATTATTGTTAGTGTGACAGAACACACAGAGAAAAATGAAATAAAATAAAATTATATAAAATGAAATAAAATAAAATAAAATAAAACAGAAACAATTATTTTTGATGTGTTTCCTTTTGTGTCTGAATTAGTGTGAAGTGAATGGTTTGTTGTTATTGATGCTATTATTGTTGTTGTTCTTGTTGTTGTTTTATTAGAAGACACTCCTAACAAAAGCAGCAATAGAACAGGTCTCAAGCAACCACCTTGCAGGGAGTTAAAAGAGATATTAATAATAATGGCTTCAAATTTTGGCGCATGGCTAGCAGGTTGTAGGCAGGGGGTTAAGCCAATTACATCAACCCTACCCCCGCCAATGTTCAATGGTTACTTATCTTATCAACACCCCTGGAAAGATGAAAGGCAAAATCAACTTCAACAGAGTGGGATTTGGTTGATGGAAACTGAAGGAAACATCATCATCATCATGATTTAATGTCCATTGTCCATGCTGGCATGGGTTGGACGGTGTGACCAGAGCTGGCAAACTGGGGGGGGGCGGGGATTTGCTTCACCAGACTCCAGTCTGATTTGGCATGGCGTCTACAGCTGGATGCCCTTCCTAGTGCTAACCACTTTACAGAGTGTACTGGATGTTTTTACATGGCACTGCACAGGCACTTTTATGTGACACCATACAGGCACTTTTATATGGCACCATCATGGGTGCTTTACACAACCAGAAGGATCAGTCTTAACATTTCTACTGTGGAGTACGAGTTTTCTGCAGTACAGCCAAGAGCCAGGTGTCTTGGCCCTTTGTCATTTTGCCTGAAAGGTTCAGCTTCAAAGGTTCCATATGTGTGTGTGTGCGTGTGTGTGTCTGTGTTAATGTATGTATATATGTATATACATACATGTATGTGCGCGTGTGTGTGTGTATATATATATATATATCCCGGAGTAAGCACATAAATGTGAAACAAGGTGGAAAAAAGAGTACTCAAATACCAGAGGTAGAGTAATATGCTTTATTTAAAAGCAGCAGAAAATATAACAAAAGCTGTTTCACGTTCCCATTCATTGGACAAAACTGTCCAATGAATGGGAACATGAAACTCTGAGTAACAGCTTTTGTTATATTTTGTATATATACTTTTAAATAAAGTATATATATATATATATATATATATATATATATATATATATATATATATATATATATATATATATATATATATACAGTTGGCATTAGGAAGGGCATCCAGCTATAGGAACCAAGCCCAAATTGATGAGTGGAGCCAGGTGCAGCTCTCTAGCTTACCAGCTCCAGTCAAACCATCTAACCTATGCCAGTATGGAAAAGAGATGCGAAATGATAATAATGATGATGAGGAGGCTATATATATCTCTCTCTCTCTCTCTCTCTCTCTCTCTCTCTCTCTATATATATATATATATATATATATACATACATGTGTGGGTCTATGTTTATGTGTATGTATTACTGTCTCTTTGCTTTGACATCTTGTGAAAGTTGTAAATGAATGTCGCCGTCATGCAAGTCATAGACTTTTATTTCAAATCTTCTGTGAAAACATGCCTGATCATAAAGAAATATTACTTTTTACTTGGAAATAAGCAAGGGTCAGCAACAGGAAGCACATCCAGTCACAGAAATCTATCTTAACAAATTCAGTCCAACACATGCAAGGATGGAAAAGTGGACATTAAATAATGATGAAACCTTGCAGCAAAACAATTTACTGCTACCTAACACTGAAAGCAACTTATTTACCATTGTTTAGATAAAGTCAGTACTATATATTGCATCAATCCATCCCTAACAAGCCATTTCAAGTACTGTTTCACCTCTTCCACCCTATCAATGCATTGCAATTCACACATCTCATGTACCGAATAACATGACCAACCTTATACATTACACATTAGTTAGTTTTCGCAAAGCTGAAGACATGGCATAACGTTTACTTTGATCTGTTTAATTAAAGTTTTCAGCTTCTACACAAGCATATTTTTGCTTTTTCTTTTACAGATTAACAATATTTAATGACTACTTGGGTTTCTATCAAACAAAATCAATGTCAGGATGTACTGAATGGTCTCTCTTTGTAGTAGCAATAATAGTGTAAAAGCTGATGATGATGATGATGACGACGATGACGACGACGATGACGACGACGACGATGATGACGATGACGATGATGATGATTTCTAACATATACACAAAGCCACAAATTTGGTTGGAGTTGTACAGTCTGTTATGTAAATCCTGTACACGAATTGTATTTATTTTATTGATTCTGAAAAGATGAAAGGCAAACTTCGCCCTGGTGGGATTTGAACTCAAAGACATTTCTAAATATCACAGAAAATTTGTTCTACGCTTTACCATTTCCACCATCAACAACTCATTAATAATAAGGGTCGCAAATTTTGGCACAAGGCCAGCAATTTTGGGGAAGTGTGTTAAGTCGATTACATTGATCCCAGGGTTCAAGTGGTACTTATTTTATTGACCCTGTAAAGGTGAAAGGCAAAGCTGCTGACCTCAGCAGAATTTGAACTCAGAAGGTGAAGACAAACGAAATGTTGCTAAGCATTTTGTCCAGTGTGGTAACGATTCCGCCAGCTCACCACCTTCAACCTGTTAATAATGGTTTTGAATTTTGTCACAAGGCCAGCAATTTTGAGGGAGGGTGTAAGTTGCTTACATCAACCCCAGTGTTCAACTGGTACTTATTTCATCAATCCCAAAAAGATGAAAGGCAAAGTTGACCTTGGCAGAATTTGAACATAGAACATAAAGACAGACGAAATGCAGCAAAGCAGTGTGGCCAACACAGTAACTATTCTGCCAGCTCACCACCTTTATAATGGTTTCTATAAAGGTGGTGAGCCCAGTCCTGGAACTGAAACCACAATCTTATGATCATGAGTCCAACGCCCTAACCACTAAGCCACATAAATTCCACCATGTAAGAGTTGTCCCTTTCATTGTTGTTGTTACTACTACCACTGTCTTTAAAACCAGCTGTTGAATATTCGGGATGTTTTTTTTTCTTTTAATTGTTCAGCAAGCTGTTCATTTCTCCTTTTTTGATTCCATGTCCTTTTTATTTTATTTTCTTTATGTTTTGCTGTTACAGTATTCAGTTGTGTAACAGAAGGTTATTTGGTAGCATTTTCAATGTAAAAACATAATGTCATCATCATCATCAACTAACATCCATCTTCCATGCTGGCATGGGTTAGATGGTTTGACTGAAAACCGGTAAGCTGGGGAGCTGCACCAGGTTCTAATCTGATTTGGTTTGGTTTCTATGGCTGGATATCCTTCCTAATGCCAATCATTCCAAGAATGTAGTGGGTGTTTTTTACATGCCACCGGCACGGGTGCCAGTTATGCAACACCAGCATCAGCCACAACTACGATCTCACTTGGCTTGACAGGTCTTCTCAAACATGGTATATTGCCAAAGGTTTCGGTCACTTGTCACTGCCTCTGTGAGGCCCAACGTTCAAACAGTGCTTTTTACATGCCACTGGCATGGGTGCCAGTTATGTGACGCTGACATTGTCACATAATTTCAAGACTTTGTAAAACAAACCGTTTTTATGTTATATACAAGTGGTGGTGGTGGTGGTGGTACTTCTGTAGTTGGTTGTGATGATGTTAGTGGTGGTGCTGGCCAGGCTGGAAGCCCAACCTTCAAAGTTTTTTACAGGACTTAGAAAAACTGAAGGACTGCTGCAATAAGTGTGTGAATCTGAGAGAGGAATATGCTGAAAAAAATCATAATTAACTGATGCTCCTGGATTTTTTTTCTTCATCCAAAGTCAGGAACTTTCCAGCACCCCTTCATACATTTGGTATTAAGAACAATCTTTCCTTGGGTAATTACAGTTAATTTTTACAAGTACTTGAAAGAAAATTCCATTTGGCAATGCTTGAATAAATTGCATCTTGAAGAGATAAGGGAAATGTTTTCACACCATGAAAGACAAATATAATGATGATGTTGACAATGATGATATTGACCATGATGATGATGTTGACAACAGCAAAACAATTATAGTCTGGGATATGCCAATACACAAAGATAGGAAGATCAAGGCTAACCAACCAGATACTGTTATCATGGACAATCAAGAAAAAAGTACTTTCTAACTGAAGCGTCAATCCAAACTGTTGATAATGTACCTTTCAAAGAATACAAAACTGGAAATAGATCTAATCTGACTTTGGGGGCTGAAAACAGAATCAATCATTAGAATAATAGGTATTTTGAGAATAATTAAAAAAAACATACAAACATATAACCAAGACCACAGAAATTACAAAACTGAACAACATACAGAAAACAACACTTGCCACTTGCCATTTTAACGTAGAGCACTTTTAATATAAGAACAAAACCCAAGGCAAAACATTGCAGATACACAAGGCACACAGAGTTGTGCTTGATAGATCAGGAAAAACACACAACAAAAGACTACTGGATGACGATGATGGTGGTAGTGGTGATGGTGCTGGTACTTCTGTAGTTGGTTGTTATGATGTCAGTGGTGGTGGTGGTGCTGTGGTTGGTTGCGATGATGATGATGGTGGTGGTGGTGGTTGTGGTGATAGTGGTGGTGGTACTGTTGCTGCTGCTGCTGCTGTGGTAGGTTGTGATAATGACAGTGATGGTAATGGTGGTGGTGGTTGTGGTGATAGTAGTGGTGGTACTGTTGCTGCTGCTGTTGCGGTAGGTTGTGATAACGACAGTGGTGGTAATGGTGGTGGTGGTGGTGGTGGTGGTGTTGGATAAGGATGAAGATGATGATAATGACTTCTTTTATGATCATAATGATTGTTTTATAGTTTCTTTTATAGGAACATCTGCCAGGTATATTATTATATAGATACACAATACATATATATAGAAAGATATATATATATATATATTATATTAGATCCAATACAATAGAAATGAAGACAGATGTGAAAGCTATAAAATGTTACGTATAATAAGTATATTAACCGTAACTTTAACAAGTTTTAATGTCTGTTGTTATAATTGAAATGGTATCAGAGTTAGAAAAACAAGAAAATTGATGGCAGCATTTAGAATCTTCCATCTGACATTGACAGCCTGTTTACCAAGGCAGAAAATGAGTCAATAGAGAGGTTAAATTCAGCAAGAAACAGCAGCCAAATATTTCTCAAAATTACACCTCAGCATCTTAGAAACAGAAGGACAAAGTACATGTTGCAAAATGTTGTCCTAGATATACAAAAATATTGGTTGGGGTTATGTTTATAGTATGCTCTGATAGTCACCATTTATAAAAAGGAAGGGGATCAAATGGAATGTGGGAACCACCTGGGCATTTATCTGTTGGCCATTGTCACAAGGTACCAACAAAAATCATTCTCAACCAGATACATAACTTGCCTCCCAACCACATTGTTCTGGTTTCAGTACCACTGCATTACACCTTGGGAAAGTGTCTTCTACAATAGCCTCAGGTCAATCGAAGCCTTGAATGTGGATTTGGTAGATGGAAACTGAAAGAAGCCCATTGTATATATATTTACATCTATGTCTGTGTGTCTCTGTGCCTGTGTTTATCCCCCACCAGTGCTTGACAACTGGTGTTGGTGTGTTTACATCCCCATAACTTAACAGTTCAGTAAAAGAGACTGATAGAATAAGTGCAAGTCCTGGGATCAATTTGTTTAACCAAAACCCTTCAAGACAGTGCCCCAGCATGGCCGCAGTCAGATGACTGGAACAAGTAAAAGATAAAAGATATATATATAGATGAAGGTGCATAGCTTAGTGGTTAGGGTATTTAGCTCACAATCGTAAAGTCATGAGTTCAATTCCCGGCAACGTGTTGTGTCCTTAAGCAACACGTTGCTCCAGTCCACTGAGCTGGCAAAAATGAGTAGCACCTGTAATTCAAAAAGACAGCCTTGTCACATTCTGTGTCATACTGAATCTCCCTGAGAACTACATTAAGGGTACATGTGTCTGTGGAGTGCTCAGCCACTTGCATGTTAATTTCATGAGCAGGTTGTTCCATTGATCAGATCAACTGGGACCCTCAATGTCGTAACCAATGAAGTGCCATATATGTATATACAGACATACCTCACCATAAGTTATTAATTGGTTCCAGGAGACACGATTTAAGTCGAAAATTTACTTAGGTCAAATTGCTTGTCTATAGGCCTAGCCTAGCCTAAACTGCTAATAGCCATTCCCCAGTGCTGTACTTTATTTATGAATACATTTTCAATAAGACATGGTTAATAAAAACAAATGTATTTATTATTTTGTAACAGAGTAAAAAAAAAACCCCAAAAAACTAAAGTATTTTAAATATTCCAATACGTACAATTTGGTGGTGTTTACATTGCTAATAGCCATTCCCCAGTAGTGCACTTTATTTATGAGTGCATTTTCAATAAGACAGTTAATAAAAACCTATTTTAAGCTTACAAACTAATTATCATTTTGTAATGAAGTAAAAAAAAAAATTAAGTATTTTAAATTTACCAATACGTAAAATTTGGTGTTGTTTACATTGTAGAAGTGGATGGCCAAGGATTGTTGATGTCAACATCATCAGCGTTTAAAAAACTGGTCAAGAGTGCCTTGAACTGTTTACATTTTGTCAAGAATTCCGTTACAAGGAGCAAAAGCTTTGTGACAAGCCGTCATAATATTGGAAAAGCGTTAAGGTGGCGAGCTGGCAGAAATGTTAGCATGCCAGGTGAGATGCTTAGCGGTATTTCATCTGTCTTTACGTTCTTAGTTCAAATTCCACTGAGGTCAACTTTGCCTTTCATCCTTTCGGGGTCAATAAATTAAGTACCAGTTGCATACTGGAGTCGATCTAATCGACTGGCCTCCTCCTCTAAAATTTCGGGCCTTGTGCCTAGAGTAGAAAAGAATATTGGAAAAGCGTTGAGCTTTGGATCCATATCTTTGAACATAGCAAGACCTTTTTCGATGTGTGCAAATGCTTGCTGCATTTTCTCTATGGTGAAGTGGCAGGATTTAGTGTTTCATTCGCAAAATATGCATTTTTTAAAAAGAAGTAAAAAATCTGAAAATCAGCTATAATAATGTAGCCTTCCAGTCTCATTGTTTTGAAGGTATGATGTTGTGGAGAAAAATGTTACTGAGGTTAATCGAACAAACTGGGTATTTTTAGCCAATAGCGAGACAGAAATTAAGGCGGGGCTCATTTTACAAATGAGAAAGACTAGATCCAAGTGGCATGGCTCAGGTTCGACTTGCTCTTCTTTATTTTGTTGCTTTTTTTCTTTGATGATCTTCAATGTCACAGGAAATTCTGCTGCTGACTGTTTGTCAGCAGATGCGCTTCCACCTTGCTTCTTAAAGAAGTGATAACTTCTCCGGTTTTTAAATCTTATAAACCATCCTTAACTTGCCTTGAACACTACATCTTTCTCATCTGGGTATTTTTTCTTCAGGTCTCCAGACAAAGACAATGCTCTCTCCTGAACAATTTCTTGACTAAGAGTAGCATTCTGACACTTCTGCCTATCAATCCAAACAGATAGAAGATTTTCCATTTCTTCAAAGATTTCGCCTCTTTTCTTGTTGATGACAATGTTCTTCATCCCTGGGGCTTCCGATGTGATATGTGTTCAAATCTTGTCCTTATTATGTACAATCATCTATACGGTTGTCCGACCCACCTCAAAAGATCATGCAATTACTACAACTTTTTCACCTTTATCATGACGTTTTATCATCGCCAAGTTATCCTCCAGCATTATAATATGGTGCTTAACACTTTCACCAGGACTTTTCTTAGGAGGCATGGGGACAAAAATTAAAGTTACAAATGAATGTAAATGAGAGAATCTAAACGATAAACAGATGTAAACAAATCTGAATTCAAAACAATCGCAGGAATCACGACGATGCCTAACAGTAGATATTGGAACTACCAGTGCAATATAAGCTCCGAAAGACAGATAAATAAACCAACACAGCTGATTTCATGCTTCAGTGAACTAGACTACATTACTTTATGGTGTGTATTTTAGCATTTACTGTATTTTAATATGATTTTATATGTTTTTATTATTATTTCTTACAACATGATTTTATGTGCTTTTAATGTTTCTTAGTGTTTTTATGATTCCAATATTATTGGTGGACCGACATAAAGTTGAATAAAGCGACTTAACTTTCTATTTTTCCTTATATTATTTTTGAAAACTGACGTATCATTGAGAACAACTTAAGTCAAAACAATCTGAGATATCCCTGTACATATATATGCATGTGTGTGTATAGGCACAGGCATGGCTGTATGCTTAAGAAGCTTGCTTTCGAACCATGTGATCTCAAGTTCAATCTCACTGTGTGGGGCAGCCTTGGATCAACTAAAGCCTTGTGAGTGGACTTCGTTGATAGAAACTGAAAGAAGGCGGCGAGCTGGCAGAAACGTTAGCATGTTGGGCGAAATGCTTAACGGTATTTCGTCTGCCGTTACGTTCTGAGTTCAAATTCCGCCGAGGTCGACTTTGCCTTTCATCCTTTCGGGTCGATAAATTAAGTACCAGTTACGCACTGGGGTCGATGTAATCGACTTAACCCCTTTGTCTGTCCTTGTTTGTCCCCTCTATGTTTAGCCCCTTGTGGGCAATAAAGAAATAAGAAACTGAAAGAAACCCATAGTATGTATATCTGTGCATATGTGCTTGTGTGTGTGTGTGTGTGTGTGTGTTCATTCATGTGTAACCTTGTTTTGACATCATGTGATGGTTGTAAACAAAGTTCCCCATCATACAAGTGATGGTGTTCATTTCCAGTCTTCTGTGAAAAAACATTGTCTGGCCATGGGGAAATATCACCTTGCTTAGAAACAGGTGACAGGAAAGATTGGAAATAGGTGCATCAGGCAATAGCAAACCTGCCTCAATAAATTCTGTCTGACTCATGCAAGCATGGAAAAGTAGATGTTAAATGATAATGACAAAATGATTATATATACATGTATGTGATTGTGTGTATAAGGTTTCTACATTTTTAGTTTTTCTACAGATGCTTCTCATATGCATATGTATAAATAAATTTATACATGCATATATCTTTTATATGTATGTATGCACACACACACACACACACACATATGAGCAAAACATTTGAATGTTTACATTCGAAGTAAGATGTTATTAATGTTAATATTATCTGTGGTGAATATCGTTAATTGATAATATTAACAGCAGAAACATAGGTGGTTCACAGATTTAATAGCATTATATAGCTATAAAATTTTAAGATTAGCACAGAGTATAAAGATGCAGGAAAAGCATCGACCTGTTTAGAAACAAGAACTAAAGTCCTTAGGGCAGTTGAATTAAGACTTTAGCTCAAATTACTAAAAAGGTTGATGCTTTTCCCACATCCTTATGCTCCGTGCTAATTTTGATATATATATATATATACACATGTATATATCT
>NC_068998.1:38918795-38922291 GCF_001194135.2 Octopus bimaculoides
ATATATATATATATATATATATATATATACACACACACACACATATAGACTCACATAGAAATCTTACATGTGTGAGAAGCCTGTGTGTACAACAGCTGAAATGTTGTGACTATAGCAACCAAGATGAGGACAACAGTCTGAAAATGTCAGTGTATAATAATGGCAATTACTCATTTCAGAAATTCAGACCAAATTTGAACATGCATTTAGCGTTATTTAGTTCTGCTATAAAATTAATCATTGTGGCTTAATTAAGGAGCTTTCAGCAGCTTGGAATAAGAATCAAAACAACTAGTTTCATCTGTCTTGATGTAGAAGTGAAGTGAAATGGTGGACCAGCTATCATACAGCAAAATCATAGATCATGATTTCAAATCAAATGTGGATATTTTCATGCAGATTTATTCCATAGGATAGTTTATTATATACAACATCAGGTTTACTACTGAGTCTATATATAAAAATTGGATGCAAGAACATCTGGAAATGTTAAATATGTGATACCCTGGTATTTTATTCTGCGATGATTTTAGTTCTCATCCCATAAACACCCCCTTAATAATATCATATTGAATAGCAGTAAGTAATAATAATAATAATAATAATAATAATAATAATAATAATAATAATAATAAATGCCCAGATGCAGTATCAGGCAGTGGCTCTCATGGCTTCTGATTTTAATTGATTGGAAGTGTTATCATGTACATTGTTTCGTCTTGGTATAAAAGTTGGGCTACAGCAAATATTCTGCTTAATACCACAGATTTGCTTGTCAGTTGTTTGACCTTAACCAGTTGAGCATGTCCTTTAGTGGCTGATGATATGTGCATATCTGGTCACGAGCAGAAGTAGTGGTGGAGCATCATAGCCATGTGTTGAAAGGAGTTCTTTGGGGTTTGAATAATTCACCTTTGGAAACATGGGTGTTTTGCTCAGCATCCTTAAACAAACTTTATTCAGGGACCTTTTGAGCTGGATGTGCTACTTGACCTGAAGAAAATTCTAACTGGGCCCCACCTGTGAGGTCATGCGTTGTTTATTTTGATATGAGATCACCATGTCGCACACATATGGTTGTGGTGCATGTGCCTGGTGCATATAGTTGCATGTCTAGACATGCTCATGTATACTTAAATGATAAACTTCTGGAAAGTTTTACAGACTTTTACAGTTCCAGTGATGGATTGGATCTGTAGTCTTCAAATCGGCTTTCTCCTTTCTGGTTTGGAGAAGCCTAATTCTTGAAGATTGGTATTTAGGTAGTGTTACATATCCCAGTGCCACAAGAATTACAGGTGTAAACTTGTATGTATGTATGTATGTATGTATGCATGTATGTATGCATATATGTATGTATCATATCTTTTATATTTCATTTGTTTTACTCATTGGACTGCAGCCATGCTAGAACACTGCTTTGATGGATGCTATATGAGAAATTAACCCCAAGACTTATTTTTAAGTCCAATCCTAATTCTATTGGTCTCTTTTGTCAAACGGGTAAGTTATGGGGACATAAACAAACCAACATTGGTTTTCAAGTGGCGAGACAGACAAACACAAACACACACACACATATATAAAAAGCTTCCACACTGTTTTCATCTCCAAAATTCACTCACAAGGAATCGGTCAGCCTGGAGTTTTAATAGAAGACTCATGCTCAAGATGCCATACAATGGGAGGGAACCACACAGCTAGGCCTACACCTGTATGTATGTATGTATGTATGTATGTGTGTGTGTGTGTGTGTGTGTGTGTGTGTATACATACACACATACAGATATATGTATATTTAAATATATATATGCATATATATGTGCATGAGCTTATCTATCTATCTATCTATACATGCACACACACACATATATATACATATATATATGATCACCAGTCCTCAGTCAAACCGTCCAACCCATGCCAGCATGGAAAGCAGATGTTAAATGACGATGATGATGATGATCATCATCATCATCATCATGTAACATCCGTTTTCTAAGCTGGCATGAGTTATATGTATGTGCGTGCATGTATATGAATTTATGTACATATGTAAATATATATATATATACATATATATATATATATATATATATATATATATATATATATATATATATATATATATATTTATACACACACACACACACATACACTATATATATGTAAAGGTCTATATATATATGTGTGTGTGTGTGTGTGTGTGTGTGTGTGTATGCATTTATGCATGTATGTATGTATGTGTATGTGTGTATGTATATGCATATATATTTATATATATCTGATATTTATGGTAGTGCTTCCAAGAAGACTGCAACGTGTGTGTGTGTGTGTTCATGTGCTTGTTTGTGGGGTGTATGTGTGTGTGTGTGCACGCAGATGTAGACAATAAACAGATGTGCTTGTACACCAACCTCAGCTGTGGCTTGCTTCCACTGATAGAGATCTCACAGATTTGTCTAAATCTTCCTATTGTGGGGAATTAGGGATAATTTGTTGCTATAGTTACAACGTAACATTGACTATGAATGTAATAAAGAACTTTACCTATACAGAGGTGAGATATTGTCTCTTAAACATGGTTAATAAAACTATAATATATATGTCTGGAAACTGGCTTTAACTTCAACACCAGCAACAATTTTACTTCTGCTAGTGATGCTATTTATATGTGTGTGTGTATATGTATATATATATATATATATATATATATAGTTTCTGACATAATTTATAGGCATGGTTATAGTCGCAAGCATGGTTATGTGGTAATAGTAAGAGGTTCACATCTCACCCACAGGGTTGCAGATTCAGCACCATTGCAGGGATCCTTTGGCAGGTTTCCTCAATTATAGCCCTGAGCCAACAAATGTTTTTGTAAGTGAACTTGGTAAATAAAAACTAAAAAACACCAATATGTGTGTGTGTGTGTGTGTCTATATATATATATATAAATATATATGTATATGTGTGTGTGTGTATTATGTATGTATGTATGTATGTATGTATGTATGTATTCTTTTCTACTCTCGGCACAAGGTCTGAAATTTTTGGAGAGGGTGCCAGATAATTAGATAGACCCAATCCCCAGTATGCAACTGGTACTTAATTTATTGATCCCAAAAGGATGAAAGGCAAAGTTGGCCTTGGTGGAATTTGAACTTGGAACGTATACATACATACATACATACATATATATATATATATATATATATATTATATAGTGTTTATTCTTTTGTCATCTCTTCTTGTTACCGCTCAATACTCAACTAATACTTCATTCAAAAGCATACATATATATTGAGTTCTACACTAGGTTAGTAGTACCATAAAGCCTAAGTGAAATATATATATATATATATATATATATGTCTTCTACTATAGCCTTGGACCAACCAAAGCCTTTTAGATAGATTTGGTAGACGGAAACTGAAAGAAGCCCATCATTATATATATATATATATATATATATATAAAATCATCTTTATGGTCTTTT
>NC_068998.1:38922770-38925546 GCF_001194135.2 Octopus bimaculoides
ATTTTTCTGCCATTTATGTCTTTATATATGTATGTATATATATATATATATATATATATATATATATATATATATATACAAGGGATGCCGAATAGTTCCTGACTTTAAGGGTATCATGAAAGGCCTTGTTGGAGGCCTAACCTTCTGAGTTCTTTTACAAGGGGGCTTAGAAAAGCTGAAGGACTGCTGCAATAAGTGTGTGAATCCGAGAGGGGAATGTCTTGAATAAAATTATAATTAACTGATCCACTCACAATACCTCACTGGACAAAATGCTTAGCAGCATTTCATCCCGAGTTTAAATTCAGACAAGGTCCACTTTGCCTTTCATCCTTTGTGAGTCAATAAAATAAGTACCAACTGGACACTAGGATTGATGTAATAAACTTACCCCTCCTCCAACATTGCTGGTCTTGTGCCAAAATCTGAAACCAATGTGTGCGTGTTTGTGTGTGTGTGTGTGATTCCTTGTCTTGTACATGAAAGTCACTTATTTACATTATCTACATTTGACGGTTATTTGTACTCATATTGTGAGCACATTTCAGCTGATATACCCTCCAGCCTTCATCAAGTGTCTTGGGAAAATTTCGAACCTGGGTTCTCATTCCTAAGGTATTTTTTGATGTTGCCGTCGTTATTATTATTATTATTATTATTATTATTATTATTATTATTATTCAGGTCACTGCTTGGAATTGAACTCGGAATCTTGGGGTTAGTAGCCCACGCTCTTGACCACTATGTCATATGCCCATGACAAATATCCGTCAAATGTAAATAATGTAAATAATTGAAATAATGTGCATAATTCCTCATCTCTTAAATATAGAACTGTATGAAAGTCACTGTCATCCAATCTTCCTGGATTAAAACTTAATCAGTCATTAAAACTTGATCAGTCATGGGGAAATATTACCTAGTTTTTCAGAAGGATGTTTGAGGCATTTTCATTGCCCCACCAAAATTTTAAGGGCCGCAATTTGCACCACCTATTTCCAAGACTATGCAAACAAATTACATTAAGGATGAGTGTGTGTCTGGGGAATATTCATGCATTTTACATGCTAATTTAACAAGTAGGTTGTCCAGATGTTTGATTTCTTTATTGCCAAAGATTATAAAATAACTAATGAGGTTTTCACTTCTTCGAAAGTGCTTCATGTGGCTTCAAGTGTACAAAGTTTTCTTTATGTTTAAAATCAATGTTTCAACCGAGTACTGATTCAACTGAGTTGAGTCAAGTTAAGGCCACCAGACAACATTTTGGCTTGTTTGTTCTGGGATAATTTCTGTCTCGATTTGAACTCACTGAATGAATGTTCAGCTGAGGCTGCCATACCAAGCATTGAGAGAAAAATCCAAAGTGATGCACGAAGATTTGGAACATACAAGTACAAGTTGGATGTTTTCCAACTTGTAATTGTATATTATGTTGAGTAAATTGATGGGTTTAATTTGAATTTAGCCAAAGTTGTCACAGCATTAGAATTTTTCATGTCAATTAATTCATTTGAGAGTCCTTTAGTTTTTACATCAGAATTATAATTTCTACAGTGACACAGACTCTGTGGTCAAAAGATTTTTCAGTATTGACAGCTATTGCCAGAGGAATGCAAAAGTATCAGAGATTTCCTTTGCAGTTCAAATATTCTTGCTAACCACTAATAATAGAATCAACAAGGATATAAAAAAAAGTTGTTTGAAATAATGATTCTGCAGATGTTTCAAAACTCTTTGTCTGGCTTTTATCACTTGATTGGTTATCATAAAAGTTCTTTTGCTTCCCATCATTTGCTTGTATTTTAATTTCAATTTCCAGACAGTTAGCAACATGTTTTGATTGCCAGAGGAATGTCCAATTGATCTTGCATTCCCAGTAGATTTTCCATAAGTATTTCAATGTCGCCCACTTCAAAATCAACAGTGGCATCTCTTTCCTGTAATACTATTTTGTGGATGTTAATGGGAACAAAAATGTCGAACCAGATGGATGATATGAAGATGCATATGAAAGAGAATATGTATTTAATAGTTCCTTTTATTTCATTTCTGGTCTTTGGCATCAGATTACATTTCAGAATGTCCTACGGGGCCAATTTGATACATTTGGGATTTCATACAAATGACTACACACGTATGATTCTGGCTAATATGAAGAGAGTTTATACATAAAGCAATGATTGTATGTGTGAGAAGAATCTACCATCTTTTCGGATTATAGAAATATATATAGATACTCATAACAGATCCAGAAAAGATAACTGTTTTGTTACAGCACTGCTGAATCTATATCACACAAATTCAATATAAGATATTCACACAGTGAGAAAAGAACAAGAGGATTTTCATTAACTAATATCCATTGTACTCCTGGGTACTTGACAGTCATATTGTCACCACTGACATATTCTTTAAGTCTGCAATTTTTACAAAGCGAACAATGATTTTTACTTAATGTTTCCTTTATCAGGTGTGTGATGCCAAAACCTGCTTTCTTACAATAATCTTCAAAACAATGAAATTTCTCTGCAACTTTAAATTCACAATTTAGACTTTAAAAGGTAGTATATGATACACATTGGTGTGATGAAGGGTATCAAACTGTAGAAACTATGCTTGGCTCAGTCTTCCGACTTGCCAGCTCCTTTCCTACTGTCTAACCCATGCCAGCACGGAAAATGGCTGTTAAATGATGATGATGATGATGATGATGTAGATGATGGTGGTGGTGGTGGTGGTGGTGGTGGTGGTGGTGATGATGATGATGATGATG
>NC_068998.1:38926304-38927297 GCF_001194135.2 Octopus bimaculoides
ACTCGTTTCAGCCATTTGACTGTGGCCATGCTGGAGCACCGCCTTTAGTCGAGCAAATCGACCCCAGGACTTATTCTTTGTAAGCCTGGTACTTGTTCTATCGGTCTCTTTTGCCGAAACGCTAAGTTACGGAGACGTAAACACACCAGCATCGGTTGTCAAGCGATGTTGGGGGGACAAACACAGACACACAAACACACACACACGCACATATATATATACATATATACGATGGGCTTTTTTCAGTTTCCATCTACCAAATCCACTCACAAGACTTTGGTCGGCCCAAGGCTATAGTAGAAGACACTTGCCCATGCCAGCATGGAAAATAGATGCTAAATGATGATGATGACGATGATGATAATGATGACAGTACAATGTTTATTATTTACATTTGACAGATATTTGTCCTCATCTTGTTTGTTGTTAACACAATGTTTCGGCTGATATACCCTCCATCCTGATTAAGGCTGGAGGATATATCAGAACAGTACAATATTTATTATACAATGCATATCAGAACAGTATATAGAACAGTACAGTGTTTATTATACACACCGATTGGATATGGTGGTCCAGTAGAGTAAAATAAGTATCAAAAGGACTTATAGGCTAAAAATGGTTGAGAACCACTGATCTATAGGAACAGAATCACAAATTCTGAAGTCCTGACAAGAGCCAATAAGTGTAGCCTGCAAGAAAATGTAGAGGAAAGAAGAGTAAGATCTTGTTTTCCCCGACTGCCAAGAAGACAAATACCTAAGACAACTATACAGTGGGTAGCACCAGAAGGATGGAGAAAGAGATGGTGACTCAAGAAGGCATGGTGCATCACTTTCAAAACAGAAAGAACTGCTGCAACTTAACATCAATTGGAGAGATGTAGGTGACTTTGCTCAAAAGCAAAATTATTAGAAGGGTCATGTTGTGCAATATACAGGCCAACTGTATGAGCAGAACTAAGACATATATATATATATATATATATATATA
>NC_068998.1:38927937-38929025 GCF_001194135.2 Octopus bimaculoides
ATATATATATATATATATATAAAATACATTTACATACATATCTATCTATCTATTATTTATATATATAAATATCATAAATAACAATTATAAATATCTCGCAAATATAATGAAAATAATTCTTTGTGTAAAGTTTTGGCACAATGCTCAATAAAGATGAATATAATCATGTCCAAAACGATAATATGATAATATATAATGACGTCCGAAGCAATAAAACAATAGAAAATAAAGACAGGCCATTCAAAAATAAATAATAAATATAGACTACATTCTAAAATCTGGCCCAAGTAAAATCATTTAGTAAAAGCAAAATACATCAAGTGTGGGGAAAATATTGGTAAGAATCAATAGATAAACTATCAAACTTTAATCTTCCATTATCTTAACCAGATTTATTATCTTATAAAACCTATCAGTTACTGAACAATACAAATAAACAAAGATTTTGTTGGCTACATACGGGTTATATTCCTCTAAATTATATACTATCATGAACAGGTCTTATGGAATCGCCGTTATGTTGTTGTAGAGTCTATTCAGTAAAGTTTATGGCATTATGCATAATTCAATATAAAAATTACCAGATTGAGAGAGATAAAATATTAAAGTCAATTTTCAGAACGTTACCAATGTTAAAGATGCAGCCATGAATACAATTTTCCAACTCATAGAAGCAACCAAATGATTTAACAGCAAAAACATTTAAACGTTCCTTTTTTCTTTTTTATTTCATTAAACATATAAAGTTTGTTAGTCTGTAATGAAGTTCTTGCCTTAAACGCTTGACGTTTGAATTTTAAGAAAAATAAAATGAATTAGAAGCAGACACATACACACACATTTCTGAGCATGATATCGTGATTCTAGATGCTAAATACGAAAATATAAACATGTATGTCCACATGTCTGTCATCAGAAGATGGCAAAGACACTAGTATGAGAAAGAAAACTGGCATACTGACTATAAAGAAAAAAAGATATATATAGATACATACATATATATATATATATATATGTATATACACATACATATATATAACGTGTGTGTTTGTATATATATATTTAATATATATTTATATATATATATA